>NC_037596.1:11848730-12148730 GCF_003073045.1 Pomacea canaliculata | reverse complement strand
ATTGTAGTGATGTATAATTTACAATGTATACTGTCTTTCATATGCAAAAGCCTTGCAATGCCTGCTAAAGAAAATGATTGTGAAGATAAATGTTGAATAACACATCAAATCACCAGGTTCATTAAAAGCATTTCATAACTTGACAATCCTCTGTCATATGCTTAATCTGCTCAGCTCCTCTTCCCTCACTTCAATACCATACCTGATACCTCTGTTTAACCACATAATACCAGATTTGGCTTACCGGAAACAATCCTCAATTGCCCATCGCAACTGGGGGAAATAAGTGCAAATGACTTTACTGTAAGCCCACTCAGTACAATGTACAACATCCAAGATTTCCCAGAACTTATTGTTTGACTATTAGAATTCCCTTGTGTTAGTCATGAAACATCACTTATGATTTCACCAATACACCTCACCACATTCGTTTTCATAGTCTTGTATAGACTGAATCTGCTGCTGGCCTTATGTTATCAAATTTTTCTTAAGATTAACATATAGTTATACATAGTTTACTTGATTTACAGAAATAACTAATTATAACACTCTTTAATTGCAGATCACCCTGACTTTGGCTTTGGCAACATTTAATTCTAGCAGTTAAGTCTATTTTATATCTCCCTGTGCAATTTCATAATGACCACTATAAGCACATGTGTGCGTCTTGCTACATTCTAGTGATGTACAGCCATCATAATACTGAAAGGGAAAGCAACCAACATGATAACCACAAGACCATTCATACTATTTAAAATTAGACAAATTAAGGGTCAGAATAATTCTCCTTTTTTAAGTAATATGAAAAAGGGTTCTAGATAATTAACATTGTCTAGTCCTATTGTTTTGGTAAAATAGAAACTTAAGAAAATAACAAAAAAAAGTCTGTATGTGAAAAAGTCAAAGTCTGTCATTGACTCATGTTCTATTCTCTTAAAATACTGTATGACATATTTCATTTGACATTACTTGATTTACAGAAATAACTAATTATAACACTCTTTAATTGCAGATCAACCTGACTTGGGCTCTGGCTCATTTAATTCTAGCAGTTAAGTCTATTTTCTGTCTCCCTGTGTGATTTCATGATGAGCACTATAAGCACACATGTGCGTCTTGCTACATTCTAGTTATGTACAGCCATGTCATAATACTGAAAGGGAAAGCAACCAACATGATAACCACAAGACCATTCATGACTATTTAAAATTAGACAAATTAAGGGTCAGAATAATTCTCCTTTTTTAAGTAAGTATGAAAAAGTGAAGGGTTCTAGATAATTAACATTGTCTAGTCCTATTGTTTTGTAAAATAGAAACTTACGAAATAACAAAAAAAAGTCTGTATGTGAAAAAGTCAAAGTCTGTCATTGACTCATGTTCTATTCTCTTAAAATACTGTATGCCATTTTTCACTTGACATTACTTGATTTACAGAAATAACTAATTATAACACTCTTTAATTGCAGATCAACCTGACCTTGGCTCTGGCTTATTTTAATTCTACCAGTAAGTTTATTTTCTGTCTCCCTGTGTGATTTCATGATGAGCACTATAAGCACACATGTGCGTCTTGCTACATTCTAGTGATGTACAGCCAGTCATAATATCGAAAGGAAAGCAACCAACATGACAGCCACATGGCCATTAATACTACTTAAAATTAGACAAACTTAAGGTCTAAATAATTGTAATATGGAAAAGTAAAGGGTTCTAGATAATAACATTGTCTAGTCCTATTGTTTTGATGTAACAGAAACTTAAGAAAATAGAAACAAAATCTATAAAATAAAAATCTATAGGTGAAGAACTTAGTCAAAATCTGTCATTTACTTACAATGATTTGTCTTGATTTACAAGAAAAACCTTATAACAATCTTTAATTGCAGATCACACAGATTTTGGCTCTGGTTCACTAATTGCTTTTACCAGTAAGTTTTTTTTTCTCTCCCTATATAATTTAATAATGAATACAATACAAACACATGTTTGTGTTTGTAATGGTCAACACATGCATCAATCCCTATATCTAAACATTCTGTTAATTTAAACCACATATATTATCAATAGACTTACATGCCTATAGTTTATATTATCACTACTTTAAGGACTCAAAAATAATATTTTGATTTCAGGTATGTTATCGAACAGAATAGTCAGCAAAATGGAAGAGCAGAGTGAAGTATTACAAAACATAGTTCACAAATTAATCAGATCACCCTGCTGCTTCAAAATGCGGAGGGAAGGGTGAAGGGCACCGCAGCGATGCCGAGGGCATATCTCTGCCTCTAACTAATGAACAGGAAATAGGAAGCCTGGAGGAGAAGGTGATGGAGAAGGAATTTAGAGCAAAACTGGTATGTCATTAAATATAATGTGTTAGTAATAGATATTCCTTTAAATATTACTTTTAGCAATAACTGATATATATAAATCATAGTATGCTAGACAGTCTTGATAAACCATTTAACAAACTGACAGGATGTGGCATCAGCTAGCACGTTAACTCTTAACAAGAATTAGTGGTCAGTGTAATATTTGTATTTACAAGTAATACATATTCTATGAAGTACAAAATAATTCAGTATTTTTCGGGGGATATCAGAATTCATTAAAAAAGGATTTTGTCATTTGTTTTTCATAGTGTCAAAATAAGCAGTTTGTGTGTGTGTGTCTATCAATTATGACCACTAAAATTGTTCTACTTTCATAAAGAATAACATTGATTAGACTCTGAATTAACTTGTTGATTTAAGTCAGTGCCATTATTTTCCCTGAAGTCCCCAAGGGTTTAAAAGACTGGGTCTGGATCACAGCTATATTCATCATGCAATTATTTATCAGTGGTGTAGGGTCAAGCATAAACAGAGCAAATCTAGTGAATTAACTTATTTTTCATTTGTGTTGTAGGTTTCTACATGTTGCAAACAACTATCGATATTTGTTTTAACAGGTTCAGCATCTCTCATGCATCGGAGGAGACTGCGTCACCTCTGTTACACGGAGAATTTTAAAACGCCTCTTCTCTTCACAGCTGGCTCAAAATTACAATTATAGTGGAGCCAGAGGAAAGAAAAGTTTCCAGTCACTTCAACTGAGAAGCGTATTAATTGGTGCGTAGTTTTTGTTTGTTTAGACTTCTTGGGGGTGTACGCCAATCTGCTTAGAAAAGCAATCTGTACTTAGAAAAGGACAAAGTTACCAAATCAGTTTTTTAATAGTGGACCTACATTTACAAGTTTATTATTACGAAGGATAGTATTTAAATCTACCATTACAATTTCCTTTTGTACACAGCTGCAGTCCGTAAAACATTTGCTGCCACATCAGAAGTAGAGGTGGATTGCATTGCGCGAAAATGGTTCGCGAATGCAAGAGATTTGGATGGAGGGAGGATTCGAAGGGCAATGTCATCCTCTGGTGAGTGGAATTACAATAATGAGTTTGTTAAATTAAAATTATTAATGTGAGCATTGTTTTATTCTTTGTGGATTTATTCAGTAGGCCTATTTACCTTACCTTTTGTACTAAGGATAAATTGGCTACTTTCAGATATTATCTAAAACTCCTTATACACACAAATGGCCATCAAGACATTAACATTTAACATCTTTTTAATTGACTTTAGTTCAACTTTTTGTAGTTTGACTAGTAATTAGTAGATTGATGAAAGCTTTAACTCTTTCTTTACTCAAGGCTAAAGGCGGTCAAACCCCCCTGTTGGCATGAATTTACCCTTTTTCAAAAAATTATTAAGAAATAACTAAACAAGATAGAACAACAATTTAAATTGATTACGACAGATCAAAATGTGTAGAAGTGGAACAGTTTTAACTTAATCTTGCTTGAGAACTCACTTTTATGATAATCCTACCAAAATTAGGTATATGAAGTGAAGTTTGGAAAGTTTTTTTTTTTTTTTTACACATTTCAAACATGGCGTGGCCTGAAATTCGGGAACAAAAGAAACCCATTTTTACACCATTCGTGCTCAAATTCTCCTTCATCTGAAGCAGGAATATCTTTGGGATGTTCTTTCTGTTCTTATTCGACGTTTCAGATGCATGATGTTCACTATCGTGTACAACCGTAAAGGACAGGTAGTGTAGAATATCGGCGAGACTTCCGTTCAAACGTACGTCCTTCGTCATGTAAGGGAGATAATTGTGTTCAGAAAGGCCTAAACTATCTTATTTATTAAGTTTTTCTTTTAAACCACGAGCTGTATAGGCCTAAAAAAATTACAAAAATGCATCAGTTCTATGTTTATACTGTGTAAACAAGCGGGCGGGGCAAGATCAGCCACCCGTGTTGAGTGCATAAAGAAAGAGTTAAGCTTTCATCTATGTGAGAGGTTTGTTCTACATACACAGCAAAAATCGAAATACGTAAATACAGTGTAATTTTTTTTCCTTTTTTTCTACAGGGATTCCACCGCTTATGGACTGATATTTGTGGTCACATTTTTCTAATTATCTTTTATCTTTTTTCTAATTATCTTTTATGTGACTAAATTGTTTAACTTGGTTATAAATAATTATTTCTAAAATAAGTTTCATTGTGTGGTAAAAGATTTTTGACTAATTTTATGTAAATAACTGGATGAATGCTTGTATATTCAAAAACAATGAACTTTTATGCTTTAGATAACATAAACTATTAAAATAGATTTTGTTGTAAATAAAATTTTATCACATCTTTTGCCTGCTATTTGTGCGTTGAGGAAATGAAGAGATTTTGGAAAGCTGTTGAATGTTTTCTTCATGGTGTGACAGCCAGCTGTGTACCAGTGTGAGATTGGGTGAGGGATGCAGAAAGGGGTGGGGGGAAATCAATGGGGCTTTCGTGGGAAATGAATATTCATGGGCGATTGGTAGCTGTGCTATGGGTATTTCGTGGGAAAACACGACTTCTCATGGGCGATCGGTGGGAATGCAATGGTGCTTTCGTGGGAAGGTGGGTGGGTCTTTCGTGGGAAAACATGGGAACCTTTGGGAATTCCCTACGAGGTCCCCTTAGGGTCCCTCTTCCAAAACCCGCGAGGGACCCAACTTTCTTCCCGAAGAGGTCCCATGAGGGACCCAAGAGTTCTTGCAGGCTGGGTCAGTTCCTACTAATCATTTAAACCTTTTCTTTGGGAAAATGTAATTAGTGTTAAGGAAACTGCAATTTAACTTCGTCAAGGAATACATCTTTTTGCTTCTTCAGCAACTCATAATCAGGTAAAGAATGTTTCATTAACATGTCATGAGGAAACATTTTTTATGTTTACAAATGAATATCAATTAGACAATGTTTTACAAATTTTTGTAGATTTTTACTTTTTTTTCCTTGCTTTTTATCCTTATTTGTCCTGACATTTCTACTTCAATAAACTTCAGTAAACCACAAATAATGATTGGTTTTGTTTGTAATATTTGGGATTTCTGTGCTTTTTTTGCTGCTTATTATGTAATCATTGCAAAAGACACTCATATCCATTTGATATTTTGGCATCTATAGGGTTATTTTGATGTACTCTGATTTATATTGTTTTAACTAAGAATATGTCAAATTTCCTAAAAAAAATATCAATAACATCTCTAAGAAAAAAATATCAATAAATGAAGAGGGATCTTACTTTAAGAAATCTGGTCACCATATGGGACCTATCTAAGACCCCTTTGGGCTTTCTAGGAAACGGGGGAATAAGGGCGTCATGTAAGTTCCCCAGGTAAAACAAACATAGGGCCTTTCAAAGACCATTTTGCGGTTTCGCCATGGGACCCAGGCCGATCCACCAAACGTTAACCGGATATTCTGGGCATGGGACCCAGATGTTACCCTTCTTCCTCTGCTCTACTAGGGAAACTTGTTTCTTTAAAGTGCGTGTTTTATTTTAATAATTTTTATATATTTAAGTTGATAGTTTTCGTTTTGTGAGTACAGTCCCATCAAGAGTCACACACTTTGCCATAGATGGACAGGAAGTGAACGATACTTATCTCATCCAAGAGGGTCAAGAGGTAAGCGTCTTCTGCTCTTTCTACAAAGGAAGCCCCCCTGTTGCCTTCCGTTTGGAGGACAACACCAGTACAGTAGTCATTTCAGATGTGACCAACAATGGGACAGAAATTACTAACGGAAGTTGTATGGGAGAAGATCAACTGAACTTTTCCCTGTTAGTGGACTGTGAAGATAACTGGCCAACAGTTGTATGTGAAGGAAGCAGGTCAACAAAAAATAGATCGGTGTCTTTCCTTGTCAGATGTAAGTACAAGGCAAACTATCTCATGACCTACTTATTGATGCCTGTACTAAATGAACCTGCATAATAGGAAGATGAGAATATATAATAACTATATAACCTCCCAGATCTCTTTTCTCCAAGTATATTAACACACGCATATATAAGCAGGGTACTCTACTGGACCTCCATGCCCTTGGCTTCCGGGGTCGTATGCCACTCTTCATCAAAAATTTCTCTTACATCGCCTGTTTCAAGTAAGAGTGGGATCTATCTTATATGATCCTCAGGAACGGGAAATGGGCGTCCCTCAGGGCAGCATTCTTTCTCCGACTCTTTTGAATATAAAAATCGACTCCATCTTGAAACATGTTTGTCCAGGTTTGGAGGCCTCGTTATATGTAGATGACTTTGCTCTCTGCATTCGAGGTCGTTCCCTACCATGCCTCAAAAGCCGGCTGCAACTATGCGTAAATGCTGTACAAAGGTGGGTGACAGCAAACGGCTTCAAATTCTCTCTTACGAATTCAGTATGCATCCACATTTGCAAAATGAGAGGCATGTTTCCAAACCCATCTATTTCTGTTAACGGCACAGTACTCAAAGTGGTCCAGGAAGTAAAATTCCTTGGGGTCATCTTTGACCGTAAACTGTCCTTTCTATCTCATATCAAATCTCTACGCCTTTCAAGCCAAAAAGCCTTGGACATTCTTAGAGTAGTTGGCCATGTCAGCTGGGGGCGGATCGCTCGGTTCTGCTGCGTCTGTATCGTGCCCTGTTCCGCTCCAAGCTAGACTACGGATCCATCGTCTATGGCTCTGCTCGAGAGTCCTACCTCAAAATTCTCGATCCTATTCATCATCAAGGGCTCCGCATCTGTTTGGGTGCCTTCCGCACCACTCCTGTACAAAGATTGTATGCAGAGGCTGGTGAGCCTCCACTTTCTCTCCGTCGTTTGAAACTCATGCTATCCTATGCCTGTCGCTTAAAATCGCATCCTGGGAACCCTGCGTATCATGCTGTCTTTAGACCTCAACGTGCTGCCCTGTATGGCATTCGTACCAAGGAGCAAAAAACCTCTATCACTCCGAATAGCACCTCACCTACAAGCTGCCGGAGTAGATATTCAACAAGTAGATCCTCTATCTCTGCAAACAATTCCTCCTTGAGACCCTTCCTATTCCAGAGATCCGTTTTGATCTTACAGCCTTTAAAAAAGGGGACACTAGTGACCTCATCTACCTCCAACACTTTTATGAACTTCTTTCTGATTATCCTAAATTCTGCTCTGTATTCACAGATGGCTCCAAAATCCCAGGTGGGGGCCCAGTCTCTGCGGCAGCAGTTTCGTCCTTCCAACCACAAACTGCTGTTTCAGTCCGACTGGCAGACGAATGTTCTATTTTCACAGCGGAAATCCATGCCATCTTGCTTGCCTTGCAGCATGCTCACCGATCTTTGGAACACAACTTTTTGATTATTTCAGACTCTCTTTCTGCACTTCAAGCCCTCATTTCAAATGATTCTGACCACCCCCTTGTGGTCCAGATTCATAAAATTCATGCAGCACTCTTTCAGCAGAATAAGGACATTGTTTTTATTTGGGCTCCTGGCCATGCTAGTATCCCAGGCAATGTTCGAGCAGACCAGGCTGCCAAGGCTGCATGTCAGTCCCCTGGTAAACTTCAATCACTTTTTTCATCAGACTGCAAATATTTATTTTTGGCCTACATTCAGTCCTTATGGCAACTCCACTGGGACACTCTGGGCCAAAACAAGTTATATGCCACCCTTCCCTGCCCTTCAGACAGCCTACCTTGTTGCCGCCCTACGCGACGGGAGGAGGTCGTTCTTACAAGATTAAAGTTAGGACACACCTATGCCACGCACGGACACCTCTTACGAGGTGAACCACCTCCTGTTTGTCCCTGGTGCAGGGAAAATTTTAATGTTCTACACTTTTTGATTATCTGTCCAAAGCTTCAGATTACTCGTTGTCATTTTTTTACAGAAAAATCTTTATTTTCCTTATTTAGGTCCGTCCCATCGGCAGCAATCTTTTCCTTTTTAAAGAGGATAGAGCTCTACCATCAAATTTAACTTTTTTATATCCTGCTAGTTCTTTTCTGTTTTTGGTGTGATAGTAACCTTTTTGGGCTTCAACACCCCTTTTCATGCTTTATCCACCATGTTTACTTTTTAACTACTTATTATGTTGGCCTTTAAAAATATATCATGTTTATAAGAATTAGGAAGTTTTTATTCTAAAACCTTTAAAGTTACAACTACTTTTTGCCGTGATATAGCCATAGTTGCTAGCTCGGCATAAAACACAAACAAACAAACATGGTTCTGGAAACACATCGATTACACTCACTGAAGAATCTAGTATGTCAAAGCATGTTCAAACTATAGAACTCATACACAATGCACAATACAAATAGTTATTAAACATCCCAGGCTGTTTACTGTCTGTTGTACTATTTAACTAATTATTTAAGGCAAAAACCATTATTCAGTGATTACTTATTGAAATACGGAGCTCACAGACCCCTTCAACATCAGTACTGGGGTGAAGCAGGGCTGCATTCTGTCGCCGTTCCTCTTCATCCTGGCCATGGACTGGATCATGAAGACTTCCACCGACAGTGAGAGGAGAGGAATCAGATGGACCATGACTATGACAGCAACAACAGCGCTGGAAGACTTGGACTTTGCTGATGACATTGCCCTGCTGTCACACCGCCACCAAGACATGCAGGAAAAAACAAAGGCCTTCTCAGAAACAGCTGGAAACCTTGGCTTGAAGGTCAGCACAAAGAAAACGAAAAGTATGAGAGTGAACGCCAGAGTCCAAGACAGAATCAAACTAAATGGAGAAGAGACTGAGGAAGTTGACAGTTTGTCCTATCTTGGGTCCAAAATGTCAAACACCGGGGATGCGGAGGTGGAGATTCGAGCCCGACTGGCGAAAGGCAGCCAGGCCTTCGCCTCACTCAGGAGCATATGGAAGGCAAAAAACATCAGTCAGAAGATCAAGCTGAGAATCTTCAAGTCAAATGTGATCAGCACCCTTCTTTACGGAACAGAATCTTGGAAGATGACCAAAACCATCAGTAACAAGTCTTCCAAAACAGATGCCTCAGGCGCATACTTAACATCTTATGGCCAAACACCATCACCAACGAAGAACTCCACCGAAGAAGTGAAACCGAGTCCATCACCACGCAGGTTCAACGAAGGCGTTGGCGATGGATTGGACATGTGCTCCGCCAGCAGACAGCAGACCTTTCCAGAGTCGCCCTACGATGGACTCCAGAAGGCCGAAGAAAACGAGGCCGCCCAAAGGAAACTTGGAGAAGAACAGTGGAAAGGGAGATGAAGGGAAAGGGCTGGACATGGGGTCATCTAGAGCGGGTTTCAGCCGATCGACATCAGTGGCGGACTCTGGTTGAGGCCTTATGTGCAACCTGATGCACGAAGAGGAATAGATAGATAGACTTATTGAAAGGATGTATGTTTAAAATAAGAGTGAGTTTAAATTTTGAGTGAGTTAACCTTTTATTCAGAAATGTAGAGAAATGCACAAAATTAATTATTCTAATAAAGGCACCACCAAGACCATTTTGTTTTAACTGTACAATTATACCCTGATTTCTGTCACAGAAACGAAGTTTTGTAGCTAACATAAAAATACTCGCAATTGCTCGACATGACTAGACTATTCTAGACTGGACACACTAAAACGTTTTAATAGTTACAGCTAAAATATCCTCTTTGGTTACAGTTACAGAGAAGCCAGTCCCAGGTGCAAAATCCTATGATAAAATCATTATTGGTCTTCCATGTGGTGTTTAATTTCTTGGTTCTGCCCTCGCGACTGTCATAGTATGTGTCCAAGTGATGAAGAAAAAACAAAAAAGCGGTAAGTTTTTTGTTTTCTTATACGAGATTTTTTGTTTTGTTTTTACTTACTAATAACAAAATTTTGACTCGTGTCTTGTAGAAGATCTACAGCGACTTTGCTTATTTCTCTAGGGTTTTCTTTTAGTTAGTTTTGTGACTGCGTCGGGAGTCTCGCGTTGACACGAACGTCTTCATTCCATGATTGCGTGGCACGAATTGGCGAGTGTTGTCACAACCACGTGACTGTTTTCTCATTGCTGGAAATCTGGAAACAACAGGCGGCATGCAACAAGCGTTTCTCTATTGTAAGTTTATAGCTTATCATGTAAATAAACATGTATTTGTCTCGAAACACAAGTTCCTTCTTCCAGCTACCCTACTCTACATAATGCATGTTGTTATTATTCATGTTCTTAATAGTGGATAGAGGGAAAGGAGTAAATAATTCATGCGTGCATTTACATCAATGAGTTTGTCTGTAGGGGTTATGATTTTCATAAGAGTTTTGAATGCAATAAAATTCATATATAGACATATGATTGCCTATAAGGACTACTTTACGTTTTCTTCAAATTGTGTGATCCTCCAGCATTTTATTAGAAAAAATATCGTTAACATTCATGCTTTCTTTACTTTCTTCTCACAAAATATAATTTGTATATATTTAAATAAACTATATATATTATGAGGCATTATAATTCTAGACAATTTGATTTTTTTTTCAAAGCCTATTGGCATCGCCTTTAAAGATATGACTATCATTGTAGTTCTTATTTTTTTATTTAACTGATGTATGTGTATATATATCTATCTTTATATTATCCATGTTTAAACACACTATTCTATTTCACGGACTTTTAAAGTTTAAAGTATTTTTTACTATAACTTCATTGTGCAAATATTATTATCATAAATTTTAATTATATTAAAAGATGCATCATACATTTTCTAATTCTATACAATCATCTACCATTATAATTTTTTTAAACTGCAAATAAAACACAAATGCTTTAGGATTCTGGATTGAAAATGAAAATGAAAATATAGTCTTTGAATTAAAGAGTCGCATGTTTAGTCTGTGTACATATGTAACCGTCTTTTAATACACGAATAGCAGTTTTTGTAAGGCTTATGTTCAGGATTTATGTGAAGGCTAGGATTTGGTGCAGTCATTTATTTTGGACAGAATTAGGGTCAATTTTTATGAATAGTAAATGTACGTGGTTGCTGGCTGAACAGCGGCAGGAGTCAATATGATAACATAGTTGGTGTCCAGACCTTTAATACTCTTATTATGTAAGTACACAATCTGAAAATTATCTCTCTTTTAATCAACCAGAAAACACATTAACTGTGAAATTTCATAATTTAAAAATTTTGATTTCTTACTGTGTAGAGTGATAATAGTAAGCCATTTAATTGGATTTGATAAAGTCGATAATGTTTGATTACTGCATGCTTACAGTTTGGAGACTACCCAAATCGATCTTCTAATCATTGACAGGCATCGTTTCAAAGTTAAGCACTGTAAGTTTAAATCTTTCAAGCATACTAGCAACTCAAGCTGTCTAGAGCTACAACACTGCAGTAAAATAGGCTTAATATATACCACCAAAAACATCATTGGGCAATATTGGTTGAATGTGGGGTTTCCTTTGGCAATGCTTGATTGGCCTATAGGTTTTTCCAATACTGGGATAAGATGGGCAATACATTCAACCAAGAATAAGCCAATCTTGGGCCAAGGGTGTCTAACTATCACATCTAAGGAAGATCCAATAGACATGACCAAGGAAGAGCCAATATTGGTGCCAAGGCAGACCAAGGAAGCACCAAGCTTGGCCGAATCTTGGTGTGTTTGCTGGGTCAAGAAACGGAAAATGTGCAGAAAAAAATGTAATGAGATTTAAATATAAAATGACTTTCATGTCACTGAAGAAGAAGGGTTGACATAAGCAAGAGCTGTTTTTCAGACTAAAACTATGTTGGCTACAGATAATAATTTCTTTAAAAAATCTTACAGATCATCGACAGGTCCAGTGTCGGAGAAAACACACACAAACACAGATGCATGGAAATAAATACTTTGATACTTCCAAACTTTAGACATCTTTAAAAGCTTGTTTATTTTCTTTTGTCATAATGGCCAAAAATGCCAGGACAGCAAAATATGCATTAATCACAGATTAAAAATTGCAAAACAGCTACATGGGAAATGTGTAAGTATATATAGAAATAAAATGTAAATCTAATACTAAGCACAGACATAAATGTCAGTGCATAAGCACACATATGTACATTTCTGTTTATAAAGCACATCCCTTTCATAAGGGTTTTAAAAGTTGTAGTTATAGTATGACAGAGCAGCAGTATATACATGAGATTTTTTTAAATCCTGGAATTACAACAGGACAGATACGGCGCTTAATAAATCTAGCAAATGTGGAACCATACAAACATAAAGTGATATGCCAACTAATATTAGCATGTCTATGTTTTAAAATGCTGTTGAAACACATGTGCCTGTTGACACTCTAAAGACAAATAAAGCAAGTAAACCACATATTCACATTACATACACATTCTTTAAAGCTCAAAACTTTAAAAAAATTAATTTTAATTGTTTGTTGCCTTGTCAGATCTTGTGTATTGTCAGTGTTTTATATGACTTTCTCTCACTATTTCTAGTTATGGTAATCATTGTACAATATTTGACATTAATATTACAGTTTGAATTTACAGCAAAGTAGATATTTTATGCAGACTAACAGTGCCTGTTTTTCTAGAATTTTTTAAAAATGTTTGTCTGCCTGCTAACATCTGATTCATTAGCACTCCATGTGGTGATCGTCTTTGTTGTTATCTAACAATAAAATGTTGTAGCAGCTGTGCGTGTACAGGTATCTTTTCATTGTCTTTATCGTTTATGAATAGCGATATGCAATAATCTTGACCTTGTAGTTGTTTCTAGATGAATAATATGCATAGTTTACAAGCACACATGACTGATGAGTCTAAGAAACATCTTAGTAAGAGTTATTTTACAACAAAATATTCATCAAACGTATGTAGTGTTTCATGATAATTATATTTAATATAAGTATGTTAAATTATATCCATTTTTGGATTTGTGCAAAACAAAAATATCATTCTCTTTAACTTTGCTAATATACTGCTATAGTTTTTGGGTTAAGAACAGCTTTCTAACTGCTACAATGCCATGACTTACATTAGTCCTAAGAGCCTCCTTATATCAATGAATAATGATTTAAGTAGTAATTAAATAAAGTAGTATTCAGTCCAAGTCATGCATGCACACCAGAAAAGGTGACAAGGGTGTGGCTTTATATGGGAAAAATATGGGAGACAAAGGTGAAAACTTAATGTTGTTGTTGTTTTGGTGACAGGAAGAGTAAGAAGACAAACATCAGACAAGGAGTTCTCTAGTGGGTTTCTACCCTTGTAAAAACACCAGGGTATGTCGGTACATGTGCTGGACACTTTTTTTTATCATTCAGCCATACCAGTGTGTTACTAAGAGTAATAAAAATATCCCATGCAGATTTTTGCAATTTGTTGATGACATGCACACATAAAATAATACTGTGGCTCTATTTTATAGATTCCATCATTGCCTCTGTAAGAATTAATCAAAATATGTTAATCACCTAGGTTGGTTTTTATATTACATGCAGCTCCTAAGAAAAAACAAAGTTGTTTATATATCTCCTGACACAGAGGTATCAACAAAAATGTCCTTAAGGCTTACTTGATTAATGCAGAGAAGGAAGAAGACCTTCACTCTCTTTCTTTCTCTTCCTCCTCTCTCTCTGTATTGCAAATCGGCTCTCTTTCTTATGTTTTTAGTCATCTCCTATTTTCCACATTATAAACCATCCCAGTCCCATCATTATATGAGATAGATTGATAAGATAAGATAAGATAAGATTACTTTATTGTCCAGAAAAGGAGATTCCAGCATGCAAGCAGTCAGAGTAAAAATCAAAGACATCAACAATAACATCAGCAATGGCAGAGGTGAGCACACACACACCCACACACACACACGCCCGCATCAAGGACAATACATCAGTGGACAATACATCAGTTTCCATGACTACATAAAAAATATGACAGCGTATAACAGAGATGGGATTACGTCATCCCCATTGTGTGTAACACTACTAGTCGCTTATAGTCTTTTGTTTGTTGACAGCAGAGATGGCCGATGGGATGAATGACCTCCTGTAAACGTTCTTTTTCACAAGAGGGACTCTCAATCTCCGTCCTGAGGGCATAGGCTCGAAGCGGGGGTTGAGTGGATGGGTGGGGTCAAGCATGATTTGTGTTGCTTTCCGGACAAGGGCTGAATCGTACAGGTGGGAAAGGCTTAGCTGTTGTGAGCCTACGATTCTGCTGGCTGTGTTTATGACGCGCCTCAGTTTGTTCTTGGTTGTCACGCTTGTCTGGCCATACCAAGACACAATATTAAATGTAATTACGCTTTCTACCAGCGCACGATAGACATCTACCAAGATGTGTTCGCTTACATTGAAACTACGAAGCTTCCTAATCAGATATAGCCGTTGTTGTGCCTTCTTATGCACTGTCCCTACATGTTCAGTGAAATTCAAACTATCGTCTATTACTGTACCAAGATATTTGAATGTTGTCACCCTTTCAACCTCTTCATTTCCGATTACTAATGGAGTGGACATTTCTTTTCCTTTCCTCTGATCTATAACTAGTTCTTTCGTTTTTCCAACATTTAGTTCTAAGTAGCTGCTTTTGAACCACTCGCAAAGGGCCTGCACTTGTGTGGTATAGGGGGCCAAAGATTTCTCATCTCTCAGGTGACCAATCAGTGCCATGTCGTCTGCATATTTAACTAAACAGAGAATTCCGTTATTTATTGCATCTCATTGGTGTATACAGAGAATAATACTGGAGATAGAACACACCCTTGTGGCACTCCTGTATTCAATATCAGTTCACTGGATAGGTGCCCTTTAACATTTACCCTCTGTGTCTGTTACTCAAAAAAACTGATGAATCCAGCGAATTAGTGAATGACTAACTTCTAGGTCTACTAGGCGTTGAATGAGAATGTGTGTCTGTAATGTGTTGAATGCTGAAGAGAAATCCATAAAAAGTACTCTGATGGACGTTCCTGCTTTGTCTAGGTGGTTTGAAACTGTGTCTAGGAGTGTTAATGTAGCGTCTTCCACCCCTCTCTTAGCCCTGTAAGCAAACTGCATGGGGTCTAGACGCTCAGAAACAGCCGCTACAAGTCTATTGCATATTTATCCTTTCAAAACACTTGGCTATGACTGGTCAGCGCAACAGGTCTAAAATCTTTGTTTTCCTTAGCATCGGTTTTTGGGAATGGGTACAATGGTAGAGGAATCGCCAGACGCGGGTACAAAGGGGATGTTTAGAAACAGGCTAAAGAGCCGGGTGAGCATGGGTGCGAGTTGTTGCGAACAAGTTTTTAGAAAACTGATCCCCTCAGTCCGTCAGGCCCCGGGGCCTTGTTTGGCTTTTTAAACGCCTTAGACACCTCTCAACCTCCTGCTCACCCACCTCTAAAGGCGCTGCATCTGTGGTCAACTTAGAACATATATTTTCACATTCTGAGCTGGAGTCTCCCACGTCAAATCGGGCATAAAATCTGTTGAGTTCCTCAGACAGCTCCTTTGGGTTGTCACTTTTAATGTATTGGCTTTTAGTTGTTCTGCCCATCATATTGTTGAGTCCCTGCCACGCTTCTCTGGCATTCACTGTCCTAAATTTAGCTTCTACTTTGTCCTTATATTCGGCCCTAGCCTTCACAGAGTTTGTTCTAAATAATTTCGTCTTCTCCCTCACTGTGTTCATATCTCCGACGGCAAAAGCTTCTTTCTTCTCCCTAAGACACTACCTAAGCTCGCGATTGATCCATGGTTTTGAGTTTGCATACACTTTTGTCTCTTTTGTTGTTATGGCACTGTCCTCACAAAACTGCAAGTACGATGTGATGGTGTCTGCTAACTCATCTCCCCTTCCCTCATAAGAGTCAAAGAAAACTTGCCAATCTGTTACTTCGAAACAGCCCTGCAGCGCTGCGACATTGTCACTATTCCATTGCTTAACCTTTTTTACAACAGGTTCTGCCGTCTTCAGTTTCTGCCTATACGTAGGTAGCAGATGTATTACATAATGGTCTGACCTGCCCAGGGGAGGTCGCTGCCTAACACGAAAGGCCTTAGGTATGTCGCCATAGCACTTATCCAGCGTCCTATTCAGTCGAGTGGCACAGGTTATATACTGATGTAGGTTGGGCATCACGCTATTCAGATCACAGGTATTGATCCACACAACGAGAAAGTTGGCAAACTCATCAAAGCTCTTTGCCCGTATTGTGGACAACTGCATGATGGGCCCTTTCAATGAGGTGGGTATCCTCATTTTGTACTCATATTCTATACAGATCTCTCCTCTGAATCCTGCTTGTGTTATACGGTTCTGGAGGGTTCCTTCTTCCTGCAAATGGTGACAAACTGTTTATGAAAAACATCTAAAATAAATTAATGATACCAAAAGATTACTGACAGTATCCTAAATATACAGAGTTGTATTCTGTTTGAATACATGCCCAGACTCTTTCTTATTGTATGATGTACGGTACACACACAGCAATGCCCAAAATCATGGAAATTGGATAGGCAATCTCAAAAAAAAATTTTAAGCCACAGTACGGAGTGAAGTAAATAGAATTATGTCGTCTAAATCTTTGTGACGCAGAAAGCTTTACCCAGGTGACCCACTCTTTAAAAGAAAAAAAACTACATATAAACCTAGGATGACAAACAGTGAAGACAAATAGTGAAGACTTCACTTCTAATGGTTAGGAAATCATTGCGCAAGGTGGAGTGTAAGAAAAGGTGAAACTGATAAAGTAAGGAAAAATAAAAGAAGTCTTTTTTGTGGAAAAGTAGGTGGTGTAAGAAAAGAGAAAATAAATTTAACTGGTCCCTTTTATAGTCACATTCTTTTGAAGGTAAAAGCTCTATTTTCTCAAGTTACCTTCTCACTTTATTTGGTAGGCCACCTTCAGACAGAGGAGGAATATATTCATTTGTATCTGGTAAGGGTTGAGTCGAAAGATGAGCAGATTCCACTGAATTCTCACCAGTAGCATCGAAATCCGCTGTCTGGTGATGGTTAGAATGAGCACCAAGACTGTAAGTGATAATAATAGTAAAAAAATAAAAGAATTCGGATTAAAACGCAGTCGTCAGAGCTATGGTGAACGAATGCTTGCATTTCTTAGAGAATGAGTACCTAATGATGACTTAAGCCCATTTATTTAATGGCTTCTACGGTTGTACGACGTGAGTTTACATTAAATCTTCAATGCAATAATGCATTTAGAGATTAATGTAACTGACTGTTTAGTAAATTAAGAAAATGATGTACATATGAGAGTTTTTTTCCTGGGAAATTCTTTCCTTCATTCCCAGAGCTATGCAGAACTCCACATCTATGCATCGTCATTGCCATTCATTTAAGAAAAGGTTAAAGACATGTACCGTTATGCCTTTGTTTGAAAGATATGTTTTGTTGTTGAGATAATGCAAATCTTGTATTATAATTCTGTTTTTATTATGTGTGTATGCGTTTTTTTTCTGTGTAAGTCTCTGAGGTCCTAAGGAAAGGCATCATCATGATCATCATTCATCATCCATCCATCATCATCATCAATCGTCATCCATCAATTATCATCAATCGTCATCCATCAATCATCATCATCATCTGTGACATACTTCGGGTGTGTGGTGCCGATTTTTCGTAAAATACACTTTATAGCTATTTAAGTATGTCTTTGAGACGTACAGGCTGCTTACAGATTTGGGATCATAAGACAAAACACCTTATTGGTAAGTTTCGAAGAGTCTCTGCTCGCCACAGTCAAACAATAGAAACTTATGTAGTTCTGTCATGTCGTTCGACGGTCCTCCGAGGATATTTGAATGCGGTCTACACCGTGGCATGGAAGGGAAATTCGTAGTGACTAACGAATGGATTGGATGGGCTGTTTACTAAAGTTCACCTTTGTTGTATCCCATAATGTCTCTTCCATCCGGGGTAATCCATAGCCATTGACACAAGCAGCTACCATGGCCTTGTCTTAAAAACAAGCTTAAATGATTCACGATTTTTTCAGATATCTGTACATATAGGCGATATTATGCTAACCTGTAAATTTCAGCCTCCAAAATCCAGCCCTTAATTAGTGATCCGATATGACCCGCACCTGCGATCAACAAGTGCCGGTAAAGGTGTACTACGTCCCGCTAGTGCACAATTTACCGTGTGCGGACGTTTTGCCGACGGACGTTTCACCGCCGGACGTTTCGGAGCCGGACGTTTTGTCGACTGGACGTTTCGCCGCTGGACGTTTCGGAGTCGGACGTTTTGCCGACCGGCGTTTCGCCGCCGGACGTTTCGCCGCATTATGTCAGAGAGAGAGAGAGAGAGCTTACTTGCCTCTCAAAGAATGAAAGTAACTACTAGATTACACTTATGCCCCAGGAGGAGTGAAGGGCCTAAAAAAAAGATGCTTCTGAATAAATGCAATGAGAAAAACAGATTGATTTATGGAACTATATCCTACGTTTTTTGTTCTTCTAAAATTTTCTTCTTGTCCTTCATGCAGTCTAATTCTCTTATTCAAAATAGCATTATAAATGTTGCTATAGATATTTATCTATCTATTCCTCTTCGTGCATCAGGTTGCACATAAGGCCTCAACCAGAGTCCGCCACCGATGTCGATCGGCTGAAACCCGCTCTAGGTGACCCTATGTCCAGCCCTTTCCCTTCATCTCCCTTTCCACTGTTCTTCTCCAAGTTTCCTTTGGGCGGCCTCGTTTTCTTCGGCCGTCTGGAGTCCATCGTAGGGCAACTGTGGAGAGGTCTGCTGTCTGCTGGCGGAGCACATGTCCAATCCATCGCCAACGCCTTCGTTGAACCTGCGTGGTGATGGACTCGGTTTCACTTCTTCGGTGGAGTTCTTCGTTGGTGATGGTGTTTGGCCATAAGATGTTAAGTATGCGCCTGAGGCATCTGTTTTGGAAGACGTCAAGCTTGTTACTGATGGTTTTGGTCATCTTCCATGATTCTGATCCGTAAAGGATGGTGCTGATCACATTTGACTTGAAGATTCTCAGCTTGATCTTCTGGCTGATGTTTTTTGCCTTCCATGTGTTCCTGAGTGAGGCGGAGGCCTGGCTGCCTTTCGCCAGTCGGGCTCGATTCTCCACCTCCGCATCCCCGGTGTTTGACATTTTGGACCCAAGATATGTGAAACTGTCAACTTCCTCAATCTCTACTCCATTTAGTTTGATGCTGTCTTGGACTCTGGCGTTCACTCTCATACTGTTAGTTTTTTGTGTGCTGACCTTCAAGCCAAGGTTTCCAGCTGTTTCTGAGAAGGCCTTTGTTTTTTTCCTGCATGTCTTGGTGGCGGCGTGACAGCAGGGCAATGTCGTCAGCAAAGTCCAAGTCTTCCAGCGTTGTTGTTGCTGTCATAGTCATGGTTCATCTGATTCCTCTCCTCTCACTGTCGGTGGAAGTCTTCATGATCCAGTCCATGGCCAGGATGAAGAGGAACGGCGACAGAATGCAGCCCTGCTTCACCCCAGTACTGATGTTGAAGGGCTCTGTGAGCTCCGTGTCACAGACAACCTGGGATTTGAAATCGCTGTACAGCATTGCAACGACTTGAACAAGTTTTGCAGGGACTCCGTAATGCCTCAGGATTTTCCATAAGGACTCGCGGTGGATGCTGTCAAAAGCCTTCTCCAGGTCGATGAAATTGATGTACAGCGATGTGTTCCATTCGTTGCTCTGCTCCAGAATTTGACGCAGAATGAAGATGTGTTCTGAGCAGGATCGCCCAGGGCGAAATCCTGCTTGCTGTGGTCGGTGGTCTTTCTCAAGAGTTGCCGTCAGTCTTGACAAAATAATCTTGCTAAAGACATTGCTGGTGAGGGAAAGAAGTGTTATACCCCTCCAATTATTGCAATCTCCAAGATCTCCTTTCTTGGATAACTTGAAGATGAGCCCTGTCTTCCACGCATCAGGGAGCTGCCCTGATTCCCAAACTTGCCTGAAGATTTCAGTCAGCTTGGGAGCTGTCACATTCACATCTGCTTTCAACATTTCTGCTGTTATTCCATCTGCCCCTGGTGCTTTTCCGCTCTTCCCCGTGGGACCCCGGGGTATGCTTGCCTAGCAAGCATTGTAAGAATAGGGTCCCTGCTATCCAGCCAGGCATGTCGTAAGAGGCTACTAAGGTGGACACCTCACCTAGAGGTAAAATAGGTTGTGGTAGGGCTAACAACCCCACCATGTAAAAAAAAGCATGTTACCGAAACTGAAACCAGAGAATTAGTCACAGATGGCGAAGGTAATGAAGCACACCAGGAGACTGGACTAATGACGGACGACAACCAAACCCGAAAGGGAGCTGGCGCCCCGACAGCAGATTTACTGAAGCCGAGGCAAAAGTTAAGGGTGGGGTGCTGGAACGTCCAGACCTTGTACCAGACTGGCAGGATGCACCAACTAGTCAAGGAGTTTGACAACTACAACTTGGACATCCTGGGAGTCAGTGAGGTCAGATAGACCGGCACGGGAAGGAGGAGACTATCGTCAGGACATACCATCTTGTTCTCAGGAAGATCAGACGCTCAGCATTCTGAAGGAGTAGCACTACTCCTCAACAAGAAAACTGAAAAGGCACTGCTGGAATGGAAACCTTATGGACCCAGGCTTTTGAGAGCAAGATTCCATTCAAAGTATACCAATCTGTCAGTGCTAGCTTGCTATGCACAAACAAATGACTCCGAGGCAGAAGACAAGGATGCTTTTTATGATCAGCTCCAGGCAGCCTCGGAGAGCGTTCGAGCCCACGATATGTTGCTCATCATCGGCGATCTCAATGCCAAGATGGGATGTGACAACACCTGCAGGGAGCATGTCATGGGCAAGCATGGAATCGGAACCATCAATGACAATGGAGAGAGACTGGCAGACTTTTGTGAAGAAAACAACCTACTGATTGGAGGCACACTCTTCCCACACAAAGACATCCACAAGGCAACGTGGACATCACCAGATGGGATCACAAAGAACCAGATAGACCATGTCATCATCAACCGAAAATGGAGGAGCTCACTTCAAGATGTCAGAGCCTACAGAGGAGCAGACATTACCAGTGACCACACTCTTGTGATAGCCGCAGTTTCTCTGAAGCTACGTCGATTGCGAGGAAAACAGGCACGTCAGCAGAGAGTGGACTCCGGCAAACTAAAAGATCCAGCCACAGAAAGGGCCTTTGCTATGGAAGTAAAGAACAGGTTCCAGGCACTAGGAGACCAACAAGAGATGACCTTAGACGACTTCAATCGAGTCTTACAGGAAACAGGAGAGAAAATACTGGGCTTCCAACGGAAAAAGAAAGAACAGTGGATCAGAGAAGAGACATGGAAGAAGACAGAAGAGAGAAAGTCAGCCAAACAAAAAATCAACAGCACTAGATCTGAACGTCTGAAGGAACAACACAGACAAAGATATACAAAACTAAAAAAAAGAGGTAAAGAGGATGGCAAAACCGATAAAAGAGACTACATAGAGAAACTGGCAGATGAAGCAGAAAAAGCAGCTAGCAAAAATGACCTGAAGACACTGTACAAGATAAACAAACAGCTAAACAACGGGTTTAAGAACAGTGATGTGCCAGTGAAAGACATGAACGGTAATGTCATCGAGGGAGAGGCAGGAAAACTACAGCGCTGGAGGGAACATTTTGAGTCGGTTCTGAACAGACCAGATCCTCCTCAGCTTGCAGACATCCAGCCAGCAGCTATAGACCTTGACATCTGCACAGACCCGCCAAGCCTGGAAGAAGTGACAGCAGCAATCAAGACAATGAAGAGCGGAAAAATGCTATAAATATATTGCAGTGGAATTTTCTCGACAATTTTCTGGTTTACTAGGATCTTCTTTTTTGTGTAAAGGTTTTATTGTTCTTTCAGTTCACTGGTCAGGAAAAAAGACCATTGTAAAAAATGCAGTTGAAGTTTGTGGTGAGAAACGGCATCCAAAGGCATGTTTATAGATTTCTCCTATTAAGCCATCTGGTTTAGCCGCCTTTTTGTTGTTATGGATCTCAAAATATTGCCATTTACTCTTTTGAGATAATACTGTTTAGTGCCTCATTTTCCTTTTCAAGGTTTCATAAGGAAAAATTGAAGTAGATAAAACAAATAAACAAGACAAGAAGACATAGCCTTTAAAACTATTGTAGTTTTTAATTTGCTACTTTTTCAAAGCATAATAAAATTAATCATAAATTAATCTCACTAATATAAGTTAGAGCGTGTACGTGTGGGTTCGTGTCTGCGAGGATGGTGTTTGTCTCAGAAGGAAGTTTTAAATCAACTTACCATTGCAATCGTAGAAATTGGCCTCTGGTTACAACTGTGACCATCAAATACGATCAAATGCAGTTTAACATTCACGTTTAAAGAAGAAATGTCATTTTTTAAACAGAATATAAATTTTACTTAATCATGACGATAGTTAAGCTATCAAAACAAACCAAATGCTGTCTTTTTAACCATTTACAAAGTATATTAATTACTTACACTGTTTTCATTTTTGACATTTTTTTCTACTAGCACATTGCTGTTATTGTAGAACGAGAAAAACATTTCATTCTTCTTACTTTTGTATCCTGATCCTTTCTTGTACCAAACTATAAGCAATACCGCCACCAACGCGAACACGAATGCGCCCACGCCCACATACAGGGCCATATAATCAACACTGTCAGGCTCTCCCCGGGTAGTGGCTGCACAGATATTTAAGTTTTTTAACATCATCTTGTGAAGGCAGAGGTTTATAAAGAAATATAGTACCGCAGACAAGGTAATATGAAAGTAATATCAATTAAATCTATCGATCTCTTTAGACTAGCAGACGACATTGGTGATCTTGTTCCTAATCGGCCCCAGTGGAGCATAGGGCCGTAGCTACACTCCGCCATCGGATCCGGTTCTGGCCGTCCCTTTCCAGTAGTGACCATGTCATGCCAGCTGTCTCCACCTCTCTGTGGACCGATCTCCTCCATGTCTGTCTGGGTCTCACAACCCTGCGCCTCCCCTGTGGGTTCCAGCCCAACGCTTGTTGATGAATGTCTAATTTTTGTTAATGATGATGTTTGTTAGTTGGCATGTCTCAGATCCATACAGCAGGACTGACTTTACATTTGCGTTAAAGATGCGGATTTTGGTGTATAGAGACACACGGCTGATAGTGATCCCTTATGCATTTGTTATTTTAAACGTTTTTCATCAAATATTTCTGCGTGACAATATAAAAGACATGGCTGATTACTAATCAATCAAACAAACAAAAAAAAAACAACCAAAAAACAAAACAAAAAACAAAAACAAACAAAAAAAACCAACAATCAAAAAACAAAAAGAAACCAAACAAGGAAAAAATGCACTCATTTACATTTAAATTACAGACAATCTTTTTTTTGTTTTTGCTAGTTCAGAGCTTGATTTTAGACTAAAATTTCATTATACATAAAATTGCACTAACTAAAAGCAATTTGTCACTAACAAGTTTACTTTTGTATTCCAGAAAATCACTTTTAAATTGTAAAATGATGTGGACTAGTTTTTATTCACAAAACTTGTAAATCAAGATTTTAAACAAAAATCTTCATCTCCACTAAGTTTACTTATTTTGATCACATTAAGAAAAATTTTTATACAAAAGAAGAAAAAGAACAATGTTATATCGTTGGGCAGTAGATAATTTACGTTTATCGATGGTATTTGCCTGTTTATTGCTTAAAAATCAACTGAAGAATCTTGAAAAAATATAATAGAAAAGGTAATGTCGTAAAACACCTGCACGAGTGCAAGCAAACAGCGACCAGCCATTCCAATAGATGGTTCTACTGCTTCCTTTATTAATTCATCTGTCAGTCACATACACCAGTGATGCCCAACCTTTTTCGGCCTGCGGGCCATATCCATTTCGGACAGCCGTGTCGCGGGCCACTTCACCGCAAAAGTAAAAAAATAAAATAAAATAGAGCAGATACCATTTTTATTAGAAACAAGTTGTACTTTACCATTAATTGTGTAGTAATTAGTGGGATATTTGAAGTTGTTTTCCCGAAACCAACTTCTGAATGTCCGGCCTCATCGTAGAGACACCAAGTCGGAGCACTGAATTGAAATGTTCGTCCATCGAAAAAAAGATTGGGAAACGCCCGTACTTAGGGATAAATACTTCTTCTTCCTTTTTTTCGTTTTTTTCGGGTTTTTTTTTTTTATTACTAACATGCCGATTTCCTGCACTGTGGGCAGAAGTTTCGCGGGCCGGATGGGACCGCGTCGCGGGCCGGATATGGCCCGCGGGCCGTAGGTTGGGCATCCCTGACATACACAATGTTCATGTAACATGCAGCAATCAAGCCTTTGTGATCTTAATATGAAGTTATAATATTAACTCCCATGAGCACTGAACGTCCCACGGGAAAGCTACATTTGGGCCCAGGATACAAGGCCACAAGTAAAATACTTGAACAAACTAGTCTGGTAGGCTTGTTTTGGAATAATCTCTCACGTGCAACCTTCCCACAATCCTCCCTTAGCATGGCGCAGCAGTCATCTTCGTTAGATAAGTTGCATGTTGGGTCATAAATAGCAGTTAGTGATGTTCACATGTCGTCTAGAAAGGGATGGCAATCTCCAAAGTCAACATCCAGATTCCACTTTTGCAAAAGTTGGTTGTAATTGGTTAAATTTTGACGCCGCGTCAGCAGCAAAGGCCATGGTTATTATCATGGCGAAATAACCTAAGCAAAAGGCGGAGAAAGGCTCATGTACTTACTCGTTTTTGATAGACCTTTTACAAAATTCTTTTTAAAGGGACGCTGACTGCCGTCGTACCTGTTCCCCTGTCTCTTTCAAGAAGGAACTTTTTGACATGGCTCTAAATACGAAATATACCAACAAGGAAATTCCTCCTTCTTTTGCAGGTGTTTATTTTCTCAGTGTCGGCGCTGCTAAAAATATGGTTTTGACCTTTTAAACCCGAGGATTATCGGGTTTAGCTCTCGTTTCAAAAGATGACTGAAATACACTGTTATAATCAATAATTCTTTATCTCTTTACTCATACTATCTGACTACCATCTACGCTGACCATCTTGTAGTGGAAATACACAGACGCAGTGGCTGACAAGGATCGTGACAGTAAGAAAGTCTTCCATATATTACTATCCATAGTACTACCGGTTTGTTCAGTCATGCGTTATGTTAACCCATGTTTTTCTCTTTCACCCTCGGATACGATCATCGTCTATGGTACTGAAGCATGGTCATGGTTGTTTCGAATCACATGTTAAAACATCTGCCTGGAAGTATTGTTGGTAGCCCATTTGGGTGCATACTGTACATCATACACGCAAGGAATTCTAAGAAGTTTCTTGGGCGCTTGGTCCCGAATGCCTGCTTTCTGCTGTATATCATGCAAACTTTTATGCTTCAGAAATTCTTCGGGACGTTGCTAGTGTTAGCCATTAATGTTTCAGCTTCAACGTTCAGTACGTACCGAAACCAAATGAATCTACCACTGGAGTATTTTGCTAGCGTGCATTTAATTATGACTAACTTTGTTGTACACCGCAATTATTCCAGGTCCAAAAACTTTCTTCTAAAATGCTTAGATTTTTGACTTCCTGCCAAAGTCAGTTTGTCAAGGGGTGGTTTCCTAATCTTATTTTAAAAGGCCATGTTGAGGCCACTTTTAAGAAGTTCACACTTGACGTGAATGTGTTAAGCACAGGGTTGTCCATGGGACATATTTTCTATCCCATCCCATCCCATGGCAATTTATGCCTGTCCCATCCCATCCCATCCCATGGGACGTTTCCCATGGTAATAACATTCCTATGGACAACACTGCGCATTGCACACATGTTAACAAAGTCATGGCATAATGAAACTGGAATAAAAACGTATTTTTCCTGTGCTTAAAAAGTCTGACAATGCAAATTTCAGTGTAAATTTATTTTACAATATCAAGTATTGACTACCATGGGAAATACAAATGTGTGCTGTCCCATCCCATCCCATCCCATGGGACGTTTCCCATGGGAAATCCCATGGGATTCCCATTCCTATGGACAACACTGGTTAAGCAACTACTAAGTCTCAAACTTGCATTTTCCATCTAAGATAATGGATAAAGTCGCAGTGTAACCATTTTTTTTTTTTGCCGTCTATTAACTAGTCAGCCTGCTCTTCTTCCTCTGCAGATTCACGAATCTCTCAACCCTTACTGTTTATGCATTGATTCTTCTTTACATCTTCTATGTTTGTCTTTTATTACTTGTCTGCATGGTTGCTTATCCTTCTCTCATTCGTATAGCGTGCCTCGTTCTTATCTCAAGCGTTGAGAGCATGCTTCTTCATGCGCTATATCAATCATTTACTAATATTACTAATAACAACAATAACAACAGCCGTCTTCTGAAAACTTTTGTAAATAGATCAATATATATGTTGCTATAAATAGTGGCTTTCTCAGTAATGCACCTGGAATGGCACATATAATGACAGACCAAACGACAAGTACCTTGCCATTTTCTTCTGTCTCTACTGTGTGTGCGTGTGTGTGTTGGAAAGACGGAGAGATGGTGACCAAAGCTGCTTTTATAAATGTTCTTGTAAATTGGATTAGTTCACCAGCATTGTTTGAGTCTATCCTCAGTATTACAAGAGTAGAGTGGTTATAATCTTTTTTATCTACTCAGAAAGCAAACTACCAGCGTCGTTTACAAATAATTTTGGTTACTATTGATCTCATATCAGTCCAACTACTAGCGGAGGTTTGTGAATGTGCGAAGAAGGTTCTTGTAAAGTCTAACGATCACCGTCAGTAGTGTGAATGATGGAGTGTAGGGTGTAGGCTTTATTCACTGCAGGGCTTCTGCTAAGGCTAAATTCTTTGGGGTCCCAGGGACCCCTTCTTCAGATTTTTAAGGGGTCCCTGTTCTTCGCCCAACTTTGGAGGGGACCCCATTGACGAAAACTGAAGGGGTCCTCCGAACTTTTAATGCGTACTGTACACAATTTTTTGCGTAAGCAGAAGCCCTGATTTCACTGCTTTTGATACTTATTCGTGATTCTACAACAAGATGCTGGCCCCTAGTACACTCAGGAATGAGCGTTGTAGATGCAGAAGTTTTTTACCGACTAACATAAAGAGGTCGTCCTAATGAAAGAATTTGATTTGTCTTGCTTTGGGTGTCTTGTATTTTAATTGCATGCGTTAGATCAACATTTTGAAAGATACTTGAGTATATATCACGCTGATATCTTCAATAGCTAAAAGCTCACTAAGGTTGTAATTTTCTTAAATTTTTAACGAAAATCAATTTTTCGTTCTAAGTTTGTCACAACAAATAATATCAAAGTAAAATTAATTTCTTAGTGGATTGCTTCCATTTATACCTGAGCCGCATTTCGTTGCTTAATAACATCAATACTAAAAGTTGCCATTGGGAAAACCTTACATGTTCCTCTGTAGTTTTCTATTAAGAAAAAATGATCAGGAACTCTTGCAGAGTGCTAAGTTAATTCTGTTTATTTAGGGCCTACAATTTGCATGAACAGACGTAACAACTCTTGTGTTTGAATATTGTGACACAAATACAGCAGAGAACACTGGCGGCAACCAGTGCAACCGATCTCAGATAATTATTTTCTTTCATTTTGGAATGAGAAAATTCCGACATAGTTTTGAAATATTATGACAAACAATCATTAATCAGACCATGCAATGTCTTTGATTACTACTCGGACTGAACACTTTCGTCTAAATTGCTAATCTAGCAGACAGCACTGGTCATAGTCATCCTTTGGAACTTAGTTGTTTCTAAAGTACTTCATCAATTTTTTTTTCTTAAGCTGTCTGCTTCTATTCAGCTACATTCTAAAAAGCAGTTTTTGTTTAGATGCAGTTATCAACAAATACAGGACTGAGAGAAAGCTTTGAGGGTTTTAATTTCAGAAGTGTTATGTTTCATATCACTATTTTCATACAAGAAAAGGTAAGTAAACTATAAAAAAAAATCAAAATCATACCGTTTGTGCTTGTCGCTGAAATATTGATGTGACTGCCAATCGTACCTTAACAAAAAGTTTTAGTAGTAGTAACAAATTCTTGTAATGGTAATTGCAAAGTAATACAACAAATGGAGTCATGCAAAGGACAATGGATACGAAGTAATATTAAATAAAATAAAGCATTGTTATTATCTCGACTTTCTAAATCCTTTTTATTTAAAAAAAGTTCATTAGAACTAATGTTTCGTGTTTAAAGGAAATGAACCTGCTTAAATAATTAAGGGTCGATATAGTCGATACCACAAAGTTGGGTTACCAAAGAAAGCAAAGCATGAATTACTCTCAATAAAATGTAATATAATGATATTATTACCATATTTTGACATAACATAATCTGACTAGTAAAATACAACATTTAAAAACATTTGCTACTTTTTCACATGTATTACCGCATGGTTAACAGCATCCAGCTTAAATTTTAACAGTAAAATCTGCTTATTTTCCTTTTTTTTAATAGATTACAAACATTTTTGTTTGCTTTTGTTGTTATTGTTGTTGTTGTTTTTGTTGTTTGTTGCCTACAATAAGGTTTTACACCGCTTTGAAGAACTATGTCTAGGACAGCATGTAGCAACGATAGAAACATGTACCAAAAGTCCAGCATGAAATAATTTTACATCACGGATGTTTTGTGTCAAAATAATTACTTTATCTATTTAAATTGTATTGATGACAGTCACTACTAAATTACGACAATAGAACAAGAAGATAATTAATAGTAATTAATTAACAGTAAGATCACTTTGACAGCCTTACCTGCTGTTTTGCAAAGGCACATGCTAGGGTCAGTCTTAGGCTGACCGAGGACTTCACAGATAAAATCGTCAGCTTTCTCTTTAAAACCAGGTAGCACCGTGATAAGCGCATGGTCGTTTTCAATTGTATGAGTATATCCAGGAGCATTGTCACAGTCGTATTTGTTCACAGTCCATTTGCAATTGAGAATTTTTGCTAGATAACATAAAAAAAACCTGTCCTTACCTTGTGATCAATAGCTGTTAAGAATATAATATATTATTTGAGGGCTTTTTGAAAATGGAAATATCAAATGTGCTGGTTGTTCTTATTAGCTTTATTAACTTTTCGGATTTCACTTTGATTTACCAAGAAATAAATTTTAAAAAAACGTGAATTCACCCCAAAACGTTTTTACATAAGAATAACAAATGCAATGACATTGACAATTATAGAGGTAAACGGACTGTTGGCGAATAAGAACAGTTTTAACAGCTCGTCTAATTTTAGGGATGAAGTATTTCAAATGACTCACCAATACTGATCGATAAGAAATGCAGAAGAAATAGTGGACCTGATAAATGGGAGACTACTCCAGTTTATAATGCAATTATTATTTGTTGCTACATCTCTTCAACCGTTACTTGGCTATTCCGATATGTGTATATCTACACATACAAAAGTCTATCTAAGATACTGCGACGCACTCTATCTCAGAGAAACACACTCAAATCGGCAAAAAAGGAATTTAAAACACAGGAGCAAGAAGAAAAAGAGCAGACTGGGTGATATAAACATTAAAATAACTTTCTGAGAAAAAACATTTTTAGTATTTGTTTTTAAATTTTGAGTCAATAAAACGTAGATAGGGAGCAGGAAGAGACACACTGACGCAAAGAAACAGGTATTTTGTGGCTTTAGCTATTACCTTTTGCTGTATCAGCATACAAATCAAGGACTGCAAAATCTTGCTGGCATAAAATATTAGGAATTAAGAATTTCAGAGACGTTTCCACCCTCATTTCTGAAATATCTGCAAAACTTTAAAAGCAAAAAACTAAGAACAGACTTTGCCGTGAATAAATTTGAGTGTATACGATTTTTTTTTACTGCTGCTTTGTCTGCTTAAGGGTTATCTTTGACTTGTCTTCATTTCTAGGAGAAACATTGCTGCCATGTTACATGATTACAAAAGAGTACAGAAAAAAATCTTAAACAAGTAATTATAATTACCTTATACATAATTCGTTAGGTGTCTGTTGAGAAATATTGTATTTGCGACGAGAAACATGGGCAGGAAAAGATGATTGATAGCATACCTCCTGACAGCGAATTTCGAAACTAAACTGTAGTTTCTCCGGAAGTAAAACATTCGTCGAGACTATGATTAATATTGTAGAATGCATGCATTATACCTAAAGAAATGTGATTTCTGAGATCACAGATTCCTAAAAGTTTAAACGTGTATTATTAAAGCAAGATATATAAAATAGTTTACACAATCTATGAAATATAAAACAGTCTATACGTACTTCGTCTGCAAAACCATTCAATGGCTGCGAGTTCGTGCGAAAATGAGGCTTAGGCCTTCTCTACACTGTATGAACTCTAAGCTATTAATAAACACTTTCATCGCTCGGGTATTTCCGATTACCGAATAACGGAAATATTAATGTTTGTGTGGATAGCGAGCAGCGTGTGTGTGTTCCCATTCTAAATATTTTGTCCAAAACCAGCAAGAAATGTACTCATAATTGTATGGATAAACAATAAGCATGTGAAAATAAGATACCCGTACATTACATGTTAGTTGTATGGCTTAATCGTTACACCAATACTAACGAAACGCTTAAAAAGACGATTAGTAGACTCATTTTGCTATTTGTATATACTATATATATATCCGTCAAACAAATTGTCAGCTGGTTTTAAGTAAAAAAAGCAGACATATCAGTTAAAAAGAATTTTCCTCCATTAAAGTTTATATTAAAAAAAATTAAAATATTAGCTGAGTCAATATTTCAGTTGCAAGGAATTCACTAATACTTTAGGAAAAGGATGATAGTTTTGATTATATATTCAATAACAGCTGGTTCTGAAACATGGAGAGTGACAAATACTATCAACAGCAAGCACAAGACCTTTACCAACCGATGCCTACAGGCCAAATTCTGAGAATAAGATGGACTGAAAAGATCTCCAACATCAGCCTGTAGAAAAGAACCAACCACAATGCCACTAGCCAAGACATCAAAAAGCACAAATGGGGCTGGATAGGACACACCCTGCACAAACCAGCTGACACCATTGCCAGGCAGGCACTTGACTGGAACCCTCAGGTGAAGAGCAGAGTTGGGAGACCAAAGAAGACTTGGAAAAGAACAGTAGAGAGAGAGAGGGGGGCAAAGGACGTGGTCCGCTGGCGAGGTGTTGTTGTGGCCCTATACTTCTCGAGGACTAAGAAGGACTAAACAAACACTAAATAAGAGATATAAACAATTAAAAATAAAAAGGTGAACTTAAACTCTATAGTAAGCAAAATGGCTACCAAAAAAAACTAAAGATTAAAAAACGGAGCATAAGAAAAACGTGTAACCTTAAATTTGCGATTTATATCATATTTTTCTATGAACCTTTTGAAGTCTGAGAGTTAACAAAAACTAACCGATTAATTTATATAAATTGGCTATGAAAGGAGTAATCAATTATAAATATATCTAATGCTTTAGCATATCTAATTGATTTAGCTCTATTCATAAAGCATTTACACTCAAAACCATGTGCTTTAAGCTATCAGAAACAAAGACACACTGTCCTTTACCAAGAAGATAGAAGCTATGAATGTACTAAATTGTACACGGAAGACGAAAGCTTGGAGTGCTTATAAGATGTAATCAGCACATTATGTGCTCAACCTTCATCTACACTTCATGTCGACACTATTCTCACACTGTTGAGCCGAGCACACAGCATCCTGATATATCGCTATGGAGATAGTTTTCCTAATATTCTCTTTTATAATACAGTTCAGTCTGCACAAGCAGGGCTTTCTGTGCTGTAATACAAGTAAGTAATACAATATTTCTTACTAATAATAAGCTCATAATTGTTTGGTAGTTACATCTATCATATGTTATGGTGGTTTATATAGAGCTATGTACATGCTATAAACATTTAACCATATAAATGTTACGTGTAAAATTGATATTAATGGTACATTAATAGCATCAAAATAATTTAAAATGTTTTCTCGTTACTTGTGTTACAGAGTTTTTAGACGACTGATTTTATTTTTCTCTTTCTCTTGAGCAAACATACGAGTGAAATTAGTCAGTATATATGTCTGTATATGTCTGTAAACACGAATATGTCTGTACTTTCAGGTGGAAAGGTGAACGTCAGTAAAATGTTATCTCAAAACGAAGGCAGTTTTTTAAATATTACCTATCTTCTAAATATTAGTGAAGAGTCAGTGTCTACAGACAAAACCCGTCTCTATGTTGACGTGTGCCAAAATAACCAAAAAAAATCTTTCTGCAAATTTTCGAGGAGAGAACAGTCTCAGCACTTCACTGTTGTGCAATATAATGATGCCGGAGATGACACACTGTGTGTAGCAGAGCGTCGCTACTTCACCAGCTCCATGATGACCTGGGAGATAAAGATTTCACAGCTGCTCACTCGGTCCATCACTGCTATCTATCTCGACACTGAGGATAAAACTCTACACAGACAGACATTGCTGCACATACCCATTGATGTGAAATGTAAGTAATCAAAGTTACAAAAGCCTCATTTATTACTGTTCGTTATTATTGCCAAGACTACTTAAAGTGACCACAAAACAGTGATAATAAAATAAAATTATGTGGATGGAGGGAAGGGGTGGGGGCTACACATGGGACAAGCTCAAGAAGAACTCTACTCAAAGAAAAGAGCTGATGGTTCCAATAATGACTTAAGCAGCCAGAAATGACAACTGTATAGGACAGGGGTCTCAAACACGCGGCCCGCGGGCCGAATGCGGCCCGCGAAACATTTTTGTGCGGCCCTCGGCCACGTCCGCGGTGTATATGTATGTTGTGCTTGGTGATTAACTCCCGCAGTGAAAATTACCCCCGTTATTAGTGACAGAGACAACGTCAACTTATTTTAATAAACTAAACTGCCTGTGCATGTAATAAACTACACTAAATGTAATTAATAATTATAAAAACTTTATTTTAGCATTTAACTGCAGTGACAGTAGTGTTCGTAAAATTTAATGAAAAAACATTTCTTTTCGTGGTGCGGCCCGCTGACTGGCTGTTACTTTCCACTGCGGCCCACATGCTAATATGAGTTTGAGACCCCTGGTATAGGATATCCCTAGGGCAAGAATGAGACAGCAGGATTTTTTCACGATTGATGTGATTACAGACACAACAGATCGGCGCACCTTTGAAAGATAAAGGTGCTAGCTGATCCGTAAAGTATTCCAGATGGCTGGATACAGATGGCTGGATAGAACAAATCTGAGAAGTTTCTAGAGGCATACTCAGATAGCAAATATATTGATTTATTTCTGCCCATACAGTTAAAATGCACAGTGGGTACTATGTGAGGAGGGGGTGGGGAATTGGTGTTTTACGCCGTGCCAGCAACTATGGCTATATCACGGCCAGGCGGCCAACACTGTAAACAGATGCCACATGCAAAGAAAGAACAGCGTGCCTTAGACGAGAGCTGAACCCAGGACAGCCAACCTTCACTGTATTGGTGAGAGGCGCTAACCGTTGCGCCACCGGACCGCCACACTATGTGAGGAAGAAAGTTGGCTACAAAATGAAAAGAAACACAGAACTAGAATCTAAAAGCTTGATTAAAAAATGCATTATTCATTTATAGAAAATAAATATAAAAAATGAAATATTACTAGTACTAAAATCAGTGGCATATCCAAACAGATTTTTTAAAAAAAAGAAAAATATCAAGATACAATAAATAGCATAAGGTAAATAAAATTAAGCAAAAATGTAATATAAGAAGTAAATAAATAAATCTTTGTATTTGGATTGACCCTTTTTTCATCACTAAGAGCTCGGTCACAGAGTTTACATCAAAAACAACACATGCAGGAAGGGGCACCTTAGTGTCATTCTCGTCCCATGCACCCATCTCACACACACGCACGCACTTACGCACATGCCTATATAGCAGCTGGAAGAAACATGGAAAAAAACACCGACAGTCATCTTTGCAAAATAGATGAGAGAATTCGATCCAAGATTTGAAACCATTTTAATCAATTCCCAATCTCGTAGTTAATATGCCACCAACTACCTTATGTCACATTATAAACAGTATTCATCAATGCAATGTTACAAACTCAGAAACAATAACAACAAAATCCGTGCAAAATACACGAACAGCGCAACATGTAGATCCTTCCACTGAGTACCCTTACACGAATTAGGCAGGCATTCAAGATTCAAATTTTAGAAAAAAAAGTAAAAGGGCGCCAATGTCATTAATTTAATTCTGTTACCCAGTGAACTCCTCACCCTGTCTCCTCTCATGTGTCCTTCCCCTTTCTTCTTTTTGTTCTCATATATTATTGTGCTGCACGCTATCGGTCAATGAACTTTTCCTACAGCAGCAATAACAGCAAGCAGAACATAGGCATGCAAATTCCTTGAAAATTCAAACCGACAGAAGAAGCTACCATCATTGATGTGCATGGCTATGTCATGTTGATGTACAACAATATAAATGAAACAAATCCTCTGAAGGCCTGCCAGAAAATTCATCAGGTGAAAACACACACTGCAGTATACAACTGACGTTTTTGACAAAGAAACAAAGAATACATTTATGATACATACCTGACGAACAAATAAAGTACATGTTTCACTATTTCTCTGACGTGTCTGGGTGGTAAGCTAAATATATAAACACCCAGAAAGTACCCATAAAAGGTTGTTTGTACTTTATCACATTTTCAATATTACTATAAATATAAATTCTCTGTTAGTGATAGAGAACTCATTTTCCCGAGGTAACATATTAACGCATTATTAATATTGCCGTTTTATGATATGATTACTAAAATTCATTTTTTATTTTTGCATAATTTCAAATAAATTGTATTTCATCATATTAGTCACAATGTCAATGTATTTATCAAAAACTTGCTATTAATAGATACAATGTCAATGGGTATTGTAGACATTTTTAGGATGGCATCAAGTTATTTTACTGGACAAGATCATTATTAAAGTTTCGAATGAGTAAATAAATTAATAAAGAAATGTCATTTCAGCTATATATACATTTTTATTTTTACTTCAAGACCCATCTATAGTAACACATCTGACCGTAGACGGACAAGAAGTGAACAACACTCATCTCATTAACGAGGGTCAGGAAGTCAACATGTGCTGCTCTTTTAACAGAGGAAATCCACATGCTGTCTTCAATTTTTTAGACATAAATGGAATGGAGATTGGTAATAAAGTGGACAAAAACACAGTGGAAACTGAGGATGGTGAAGAGCATCTGAAGGTTTCCCTGTCAGTCAGGTGTCAAGACGACTGGCCGACTATTCGTTGTGAAGGAAGCGGGTCGGAAAGAAATAGATCGGTGTCCTTTCTTGTGAGATGTAAGTAGATCATCCCCTAATTAGTTATGTATAGAAATTAGATTACATGGTGATACAAATATGTTTAGAATCTGTTATCTGTCTTATGGTATATATGATGTCGCACGCAATTATATTTAAAAACTACTTTCTCTCCTGCCCTCTCCAACTGCTCTCTCTGTGCTAGTCAGAGAAAGTGTAGGACTGAATAGAGTTGTGATGTCAATGTGTCTAATGAAGACCCTATATCAGAATGCCCATACACTCTTTTGTTATACTGTCTGCCATGTTAACCATCAAATACGGCTCCAACTGTTTACAGTATCCTTCATATACCTTCATTGCTTTACGTTCCATGCCTGTACATATCTCACCGTTCACTATCTGTTCACATATCATTACTGGTCCTTGCACCGTGTGCGATCTATCTTGGTCGCGATGCTTCGCATTGTAAATACCCATCATCATCAGCATCATCATCAGCAGACTACTGGCCTATATAAATGTAACATTTTCATTTCTATCGCTAGAATTATAGGCTAAGGAAATCTCCCAAAGCAATATCTTTCCCCGCCTGCGATATTTGTTCGCACCTGACCGGTCAAATATGCTTCTGTATATTGTATTTGTGTCTGGTGAATGTAACATTCTGACGAATATTTTCTGCTTTTATTTGAATAGTATTCCCTAGGAGCTTCTTGTACTTTGCATTTGTTTCACGATGAAAAAAGAGGAGGAGAAGTTGAGATATGCTTTTAGATGTTTTTGACTCGAGTGTTAAAGTGATTACGTTTAACAAACTGTTACTTGTCGTGACACCACAAACCCAGAAACTTGGATATTATGCTTAAGGTTATTGTTTTTGTAGTGTGAGTAAGTGTTTTGTGGTAGGGCGTTTGTCATTGATAGTCGACACGTATTTTTTAAAGTTGCTTTTCTAAAGATATGAATATACTTTCATCTAGTTCAGAAAACGTTCTCTTTAATTTAAAACCGTATATGTTTACTCCATCTGTATGCAATAATAAAGCATGTATTTTATTTAGTTAAAAGCTAATTCAGTAGTCTTTTTTTCTCATGTATAACTTTTGTTCCTGATGTTTACAGGTGCTCCTCAGTTTGTTGACGGTCCTGTAACGCTTGTTTCCTCAGAATTCGAGAAAGTACCATTTCGTGTAAAGGCACACACAACAATATTCAATAAATGTTCCCTGACACCGACCCCGTCAGAGGATACATTCATACCGAAGGTGAAATGCAACCTGAGTGGAGATCCTCCTAATCTGGTGTTGTTGCTTCATCTGGAAGAAAACATTTCCCAAGGAAGCTGGAAAATAACTCTTGGCAATGAAATAGGTTCTGCCAGCACAACAGTGAACATCACTAAATATTCCAGTACGTATGTCAACTCATTTCTGTTGCCGTAAAGCAAAAACACAACATAAAATACGAAAACTTTCAAAGTGTTTATTAGTTGCGTTTAGCTTTATGTTGGTATACGAACTGAAAATACTGAAAAATAAATCATCATAATCCTTAGAGAATGTTGCTGTTTATCATAAAAATATGTATTAAAGGTACAATATGTGTTCACTGTAAATCCTATTGCACATAGTACTATTTACATCTTTGTTATAAAATGTTAAATTCTACTACCAGTACTATTGAAAACTTACAGTATTATTTCCTATGAATGTCTGTAAAATAGTCATCCAGTTTGTGACAGCAAGCCTTCATTGCTTTGCTAATATAAAAACTCGTGCAGCTTCAATTAGGCTAACCCACACATAGAATGTGTATACCAGAATCTTTCCTTAACTCACAGTGTCTGAGACGACAGCCGTCGGTGTGTTAACAACAGTTGGTCTCTTGGGTGGTGGTGTCTTGCTTGCTGCTGTTTTTACCATTGTCGTCGTTCGTATTAAAATAATCACCAAAGAACACAAACAAGGCATGTTTCTGTTAAACATTATGTCTATTATTTATACTTGCCATTGAAATTTCTGAAAAGTTTATGCTTTTGTTTTTTTAATACTCTTATTCTAAGGTTTTTAGCTACTTTGCCATCTCAGTGAACTGGTAAAAGACTTTCATAACAATCTGGTCAATATGTTAGAAATCAGTCTAAACAAGGCAGGACTCGCTAAGCACACCCAGGAAATATTGTGGTGCAAAGAAAGCTTACATGATTCAGTTAACTGCATTTTAGCTCTACACTGCCAACAGGTTATTTAGGAAAGCTATTTATGGAGGTTAGAATTTCCCCACTGGTAAATGACAATTTTATCTGCTACATGGATTATTTTGAGTGTGCATATACATATTTTTTCCCGGTTGCAGATTTTGTAGCATCATACGTTTTGGGGGTTTTGTAGTTCCAAACCGTGTATAGGATTCTTGTTTCGATTTATCAAAATATTCATTGTAATGGTTATATGTTACCTGAAACTTTATCTGCCATTGATTCAGTGAGCTTAAAAATTAACCTGACCATAATAATTTTAGTTTGAATAATAGATACATGAGATTTTTGTTGCATGATTTTGTGTCTTCGGTGCCGCTTGAAATTTGATGGTGCAGAAGTAACAGCTAGGTAAGTTTGTATTTTTTAAAACTCTGTCTCGTTATTCTTAAGTTTAGTTTATTCCTTGTTACTCCCTGAGGACCATTGGGCAGCAACAAAACGTCTCCAGCGGACCCGGTTTTAAGCAGACCCTTTAAGGTTGAGAGAACGGGAAATTCACGGGAGGGATGCACGTACTTTGCTTGTTCTGACAATCTCATGTTCTAACAGCGTTGTTCATATCCTAGAGATTTTAGCTGCCTACAAATCATCTGTTGTTAAATTGATAGCATGCAATGTGACGAATGCATGTAAAGCATCTAATCTTGGCCAACATGTATCTGCAGTAAAAATTTCTTAAAGCCTGCAACTTCCTTTACAGGTGCTAGATGTGGACATCTCCAGGTGTCGTAAAAGAATCAAAACATTTTATTGCTCTAAATTTCCTGCCAGATATACTAGACTTACAACGAAGATGTTTGAAGCATTTTGAATTCCCGAAAGGGTTTATGAACTTATGGCAAAAGTGCTAGTACTGATCCTCGCTGATCCGAATTATGTGATCCGGCCCAATACTGTATTAAACAGCCCTTTGGTTAACCTTTGGTGGAAGTCGATGCCGAAATGGATAAGGGAAAAGGAGGCTCACGAAAGTAAAAGGGTAAACATTTATTCCCATGGCAGACCTACTGTAGAGAACTTTGTTAAGTACTAGTCCCCTTCTGTTCCTTTCCCCAGTGAACAGGTCTCGTTTAGGGATTGATCTGAATGGAATTTTATTATGTTCTCATTTTTAGAACATAAGTTGAATCTTGGCCAAACTGCACAGTTTTTCACAGAACTACACTGGTTGTTAGCTGCAAGACAACTACTCTGTGTTACTGTTGCTCATTCCTGTCTCTGAACATTCTGGAACCCAGTCAGTCGAGTAGTTTTCTCTATGCGTCAGCCCATCTACCTTTAACGGAAATCCCTTGTTGTGGGCTAGAAAGGCTTTCACATCGGCTATTTTGCTTCCTGGTTAACCATTTCAAGCTTTTGCGCCTATCCCTAAAGACTTCATTTATTTGTAACATTTAAGCCAGATTTAAAATGTCTATTTACTGCTGATTTCTCTTCTGAGCAAGCTGGTTGCCTATTTTATCCCACTTTGGTCTGGAAACTTGTCTTATTGAGCTCATTCTCTTTCATCCGCCCGCTTCATTTTCCCTTTATGTACTATTGTGATTTTACTGGAGTGAGCCGATTTGCTATCATTCATGTTTATTTTCATTTAGAGTTAAAAGATGATAAGATAAACTTATAGAGATAAAGTTTTATTATTTCTATGGTTTTTAACTCTGAAATAATTTAGAACAACAGATATGTTTCACGCTTATATAACTAACAAAATTAAATTTGCAAACCGCTGCCCAGATATTAAGCAAAAACTCGCGCACAAACATGTATACATCGGCTTCGTTATAGCAATGCACCAAGAGGAAATGCAACATTTATATCCTAAACATTGAACATATGCAGACTTTGTAAACATTGCCTGCAGCATCTTATTTTTATAATAAATGAATCAACCTTGTGGTTAAATAATTTTCCGGGGAAGATAGGATAGACAAGCAGGCAAGCTATAGCACAGACTATTTCTTACTGATCAGGAATAGATAATACCTTGACTAAACAAATAACTCTAACTTTAAATGTACTCATAGGCCTACAGAGGAAAGAAGAAACTCAAACAACACTACAGAAGGAACAAGTAAGTATTTGAAATTAAATAAACAGTGCAGTCTTAGTAAACAGAGATTACATTGGATGGATGAATGGATGAAGGGGTGATTGATTATTTTTATTTATTTATTTATTAGTGATTTGGAAGGAAAAGAACTCGATGACAATTTTTTAAGACTGTAATAGACATATAAAGGCAGTCAGTAATTTTGTTAAAGTTGTTTTCCATGTCAAAGCGATGATCGTGAACGACATGTATGGGACAAGTGGAGGAGTAAATAACAGAAACGATGTCACCAACACCTTCCGTCCTCCCAACAGAGACTTTTCTCTTCCAGTGACAGCATCCAGGGCTCCAGCCCACCCTCCACCCTCTCAACACGTGCGGTCACGTGACGACATGAGCTCCGCTCAGTCAGACTCTCGTGAGCTCTCATACTTCTCTCGTTGGCTTTATTTTCTCTTGACTCCAATAACGTTTTCATGAATTATTGCTTCATAAGACCTTTCATAAGACTGTCGAGACATTGGGTTTAAGTCTACCATCAACTCCATATAAAGAAAATTGGTTGTAGCTACATACATCATACAGTTTATTGTTGTGAAAAGAACAGATCAATGAATAAATCAGTTTGCTTGTTCCACTTATGACTGGTGTGTGTGGATTATTTTTCATCAGCTCATCATGATGAAACGTATGGCCAGACTTACTTGTCATCCGCAGATGTTCGCAAGAACAAGAAAATGAAGAAGAAAGGTGTTATTTAAGAAATCAATTACAAAAAATATCATATAAGCAGGACTAAATAAAAATCATTCCTCTTCAGCTTTCTTACCTTCCATTCTATTTTCTCTGTCGATCTCTGCTATGTTTCTCTTTCTTTGTCCTCCATTTCTGAAAAGGTTAACATTTTGAATGAGATTGCTATGTCTTAAAGAGTTTTCACAGGGCTATCTTACTGACCTCTTGAATTCTTGGTTGTGCTGGTGAATTTGTACTCAAGACTTACAGAAATAAATAGGGTGAGGAAGAAAGATAAAAAAAACTATACAAGGAAAGTGCAAAGAGCGAGAACACAAAGAGATAACCGCAAGAAAAGGATCGAGAGCAGATATAGAGGGATAGGCTAATGTATTTTCAGCAGCACTCTTCATCGGGTGTAAACTACAACAGCTTTGTAATTATTGTTTTTTTAAAAAGGATTAATTAATTGTGGCTTGTAGGGAGAAGCCACACCTATTTACGTTTCTGGAAATAAGTAGCTACCTGATCTTAATTATAAGATTGAATCAGACAGAGGAAGACAAAAGTGTTCACTACATAACATACATTTTTGTATTGTCAGGAAATGATGAGGGAGCAAAAGGAGACATTTATGCTTCAGTAAGTGCTGTTCGCAAGGAGAAGAAGCGAGCGATAAAAGGTTAATATAAACTAGTACACCTTACTGGCTTACATGATATTAGTGACCCTAGAAATCCGAGAGAAGGTTACAATTAACTAAAACAGAGTAGAAAATGACAGAAGAGCTAGGTAACTGAGACTTGGATGAATATTCGATTTTTTATGAAAGGAGCGATACAGGTAAAAAAGAAGGAACGTTGTAATGTAGGAACAAACTAGGAACGTACAAACAAACGAGGTAAGAAACATAGCAAGGTACAAAGTAGGAACGATGTAGGAATGGGCTGAGGAACATAAGAATGGGTTGGTATGTTCATAGAAAAATATACTAGAGATATGGATACTGTGTATTTTTGGAAAGCAGACAGGCAGGTTAGAATGCGTGCTGATGCACACAATATGTGTGTGTGAGAGAGAAAATGGATAGCGAAGAAGAGGCTTCCCTTATTCCATTTTGGACAGATCTGTGTACTTGGTATTCAGACAACTCAAATGCGTTGTTGCTCTAAGTAGTTCTCTGGAAAAGCCTGTGTTTCCGTGCGATAACAACAACCCGCTAAGGAATACTTAGGCTTAGGTTAATGGTAGAGACAGTCAGTTCATAAGTGCATTTGTTGCTCGAGCAGGTTTGATTGTAGCACAAACATATGCATGCATGCATACTCGTCCACACATACGCACACGCACGCACCATTAAGTTGTCCAAAAAGCTTTCTAAGCTCATTCACGTTTGGGTGAGAGCGAGTGATGTTTGGTATTTTTTATAATATTATAATCAAGTAGTAATACAAATGATTGCTCAATCTTTTACAGGCAAGATGACTCCTGTTGTTGACACTGATAACTCTACAGAAATGGTAAGCCTACTCTTATTTCCACGTCGGATACGGCACAAGGCAAAGTGACAGATATTATTAGCATGCGTGAATGAAGCGTCAAAATTAATTTGCTTGACAGGAAAGCTCTTCTGATGTTGGCAGAAAAAAAGAAAATTACTAAGCTAATGATTTTATGGTTAAAGGTAAACATCAGCTTGTTTTATTCAAAATTTTACTGAAATAATTTCGTTTTTCACTACTCCCTCACTAACACGCACGTGTATATATATAACGGTCAAACCCCGAAGTTTGGTTAGTTCCTGAATCGACAGGCCATTTCGCACTTTTGCCAAGAGGTATGGTCAAGGCCCAATCTACCTGATATGCCCAGTGTATAGGCTACTTTGCCCGGCAATTTGATGAAGTGCCAGGAGATCCCTGGCCAAACTGTGTCCGTAAGCCAGATGTTCAGGTTACACTCTTCGGCCTTTAAACGATACAAAAAAAAAAAGGATCGGACATTTACAACATTTGCCAATTCTCGTTTTCGCCGGACACTTCCCACTTTGGCCGATTTCGGACTTTGGCCTTCATATATGTAGAGGGATGTGTGTCTGTGTCTGTGGGTGTGTGCGCCTGTGTGTGTGTGCGCCTGTAGCAGGAATTTTGCTTTTTAAAATAGAGAATATTATCAGACTTGCTTTAGTTATAATAAGTCATTGTTATGCATTTAACAGAAGCCTACCCGTCAAAGGGATGATAACGGACTAATATATGGAGATCTAGTTTTCACCACTTCGAGTTCGCCGAAGGCCGTTGTCGAGCTTGAGACGAAAACAGAGTATGCCACCATCGCAACGAGTTCTATCGTCCCTCCAGCACGAGATTGCAAAAACAAAATAAACCAACAGATAAAGGAAGACTGAAGCGATTTCTGATGGATATACCCAGTAAACAGAACAGATGACTACATGACAAAAACGGACTTTATAAGTATTTAATAAAGAAGTAAATTTGGTATTGTTAGTTTTAATTAAAATAACGATTAAAATTAAAATAAAGCACTAAGTGGACGATATAGGATCCTGTAGTCTCAGATGGCAGTTTCGGTGGTCCACTTTGTCAAGTAAGAGGACAGACCTTTAGTCGTTTTTGCCTTTCGTTGTAAACCAGGAAGTTTGCATTGACGTGTCTACATAATTATACGCAGATGGAGAAATGCAGGATATTTCAGGAACTGATGGTCCCTTCGTCGAACTGTCCTCCTTGAACAGCCTGTAAGCGAAGTAGTACCTCAAAAGTGGACTCGGAAGAGGATGAGAACGTATCATGCGCAAACATCTCGAACACGGATATATAAACCCTATAACAGGAAAAGAGAGCATGATCTGAGAATTATGTAAGTCACCCCTGGCCAAAGTACACAGGCTAGTCTTTCCGTAGTGAACAATAAGATGGTCTAATGTTTGTATGGTCTGTATGTTGACTTGTTAGTCAAGTTGTCTTCCCCTGAATATGTGTAGCATTTTAAAAATATGGACATACACATCTACATACATTTTGAATTTAAAGATGCATAGTTTAGAATATACTTTTTAATCATGTGTATAAATAAATAGAAATATATAGACACTGTGTTTCTTTTAGTAATTATATAAATATCTTTAATGCAATGCAGTCAATATAAAACTCCTTTTCATAATACACATTTAAGTGCATGCATAATGTTGCCATCATTCCTACAACACAAACATTGAGTTATTGCTAATAGGCAAAATAAAGAGGGAATGTGCATAACTCGGGGTTACTTTGTTTTGCCAAAGTGTGTTGACAGTAAAATCACAATAGTAAGTAAAAGGAAAAGGAAGTGGGCGGATGAAGGAGGATAAAAACAAAAAGACAAAGAATCTAATTAGAATGAATATAACAAAATTATCTTCTGTTAAAAATGACGAAAACAAATCTTTTAGAATAATTTGATTTGTACAAACAGGGCGCCACACTATGATTAATTATGACAAAATGATATCTAAGACACATTTGATGAATTGCTTTTTAAAATGGGTTGGAAGTGTGAACAGAAATATTGATTAGCATGTTATATTTAAAACAATGGCTAATATAAAAGATATTAAGTTTCAAAGGCTTCAAATCAGATTGTTACCCAGAGTACTGTGGCAAAAATAGTTTTTTCCACATGGGACTAGAAGATGATGACTTCTGTGAGCTTTGCAGAGGTGAAAAAAAAATATTCAGCATATATTGTGGAATTGTGAGTATGTCAAAGACTTTTAGAGAAACTTGCAAAACTGCATATTAGTCAAATGATAAATAGCACCAAGGATAACTATCAGTGAACATTTTGTCCTATTTAGATGCAGTAATAACTTTGAGAAAGACGTTTTAATAGATTTAGTTTTACTGCTTGAAAGCAAGTACATATATTCTTGCAGTTTTGAAAAAGCTGCCCCACAGCTAGAACACTTTATTTGAATATTGAAACACACATATACAATTACAAAATTAAATGCATGTATAGAAATAAACGAAGAAAAATTTGCAAAAGACTGGATACCCTATAAACATGTTAATTAGACTTAAATACTGAATCCTGTAAATATAAATATAAATGACTTTATGATTACTTAAAACTATGTATGCTTGACATTAGGTACATAATTATTGCTGTGCAGCTAGCCTATGGCACAAGGGATCAAGGGCACCTGCAATGGCTTTTGTGCTTGATTTATGTAAAACGTGAAAAGAACACATACTCGCTTACACGTGTTTGGTTAAGATTTCTCACCTTCGAACATAATACTTAACTGCAGTGGCAGTCTGAGGAAAGATTATAATGAATTATTTTTCATTCGCCCTTTATAATAAATTCAATCTCACTCTCATGTCATAATGAAAGATGTTTCGGTCTCATGATATTCAAAAAAAGAAAAAAAAGAAAAAAAAAGGAGGACAGGTCAAACGACCTTGTAAAAAATTGTGTTGAAAGTTATTAGGAGCAGTTATAAATGAAAGAAGATAAGAACACAAGTATGTGATATGCTTTAGGTAACTGTGAGTGGAACAAACACTGATAAGAGATTATGAATACATTGTTTTAGGCAACTTGCTTGGCAGATGTATGTACTCTTAAATGACTGTTACTAATTATGAGCATATGCTGTTTGTTTTATATTTTTAAGATATTGTATTTTATGTGTTACCTGAATAAATGTGATTAACAAAAATCAAATGCACCCCCATTTTCTACACCGTTTTGGTCTACAAGTAATATAGCAAAGCAGTCACAAACACATCATCAATCTTATTCTTATCCAGCACAATGCTAACTACTAACAGTGTGAGGGGACCATTGATGTGCGACTCCAATCAGCTAAAATAATTGAGGGCGACAAATTTATAAGTAGTTTAAACTGAAACAAATGAGAGTAAGTAAAAAGTAAATTTTGAATTCAGCTAAATAAGGAAGAAGTAAGTTTTTACATCGATAACTATGTATCAAATTTTTATGTTATATTAGATTTTTAATAGTAAAAAGTCATTATCGGCAGTCACTGTAGTAACTGTAAAATAAAAATTGAATGATGGAAGCTAACCATCCATCAAATAAAAACTGACAGAAAATTAACTTTGACAAACGCAAATTTGAAATGTGTTTACACATTTTTTGAACAATAACATACCTGGAAAAATTAACTCAATGCAGCTATTTAGTAACAGAGAATCAATAACAATACACCGTAGACTGCAATGTCTGTGATTTGCCAAGAGGAGGGTATTGATGTGGAGAAAATTTACTTACCAGTCTGTCGTATGAATTCATTTTGGACTTTTTAATTTCTTTTTGAATTTCAACTAAAGCTTCTAAATAATAATAGCATTTCGATTTGTACTTAAAGGCTGGCTCAAATTACTAGGCATGACTCTCTACAGCTCATGGCGATGGAAAAAATTACAGTAATGTGAAGGGCCGAACAGTCTCTATCACGAAGATTATATCTGTCATTAGGAAAGAAATACACGAACAGGACGCAGTCCATGCTATGTTGTAACTGTTTGGTCAATACAACTTCTTTCCGTACATAAACAAAATTTGGTATGTTCTACGTAACCTAGGAGTTGGAGGCAAGATGCTCACCACTTTACAATGTACCAAAACAGCAAAACCTTGTAAAGTTTAATAACGGATTCACAGAGTCCGACTGGAGTAGCGCACGGATGACTTACTGATATTGAGAGTAACCTTCAGCTTGTTTTCTGCCAGTGGTGGGGAGGTGATATAAGGCTGACTTGCTGGTAGACAATCAGACAGTTGGAATTAGGAACAAGCACAATGCTTTGTAGACGGAGGTAATGAGGGTCAGCACAAAGCAAGAAGCCCCACTCCAACTACATGGAGAATGTATTACAGAGTCTGACCGTTTCACCTACCTTGGCAGCATAGTCAGCAGCAAAGAACGGAGGTACAGATGAAGATGTCAGAAGCCGAATAAACAAAGCCAGGCTTGCATTCCACACCCTATGACCTATCTGCGCACTCCAAGGCTTTGTCTCTACCAAACCAAGAATCCGCATGACTATAATACCAATGTAAAGTCAGTCCTTCTGTATGGATCTGAGACAATGGCGGTGACAAATGCCATCACCAACAAGATACAGACATTCGTCAACAACTGTCTGCGCCGCATTTTAACATCCGATGTAGCCTTAGAAGATCTCCAATACCGACCTGTGGGAGAAGAGCCAACCAAAAGCCTGCCAGCCAAGACATCAAGAAGCGGAAGTGGAATGGCTGGATTGGCCACACTCTACGAAAGCCAGCCGACAATATAACGCGACAAGCTCTGGGCTGGAACCCACAGGGAAGACGTAAGGTTGGGAGACCCAGACAGACGTGGAGACGATCAGTCTACAGAGAGGCAGAGACAGCTGGCATGACATGGCCCCAACTAGAAAGGGATGTCCTGGACCGGGTCCGATGGCGGCCTGTGGTTGCGGCCCTATGCTCCACTGGGGGCGAATAGGAACGAAGAAGAAGAAAGAAGAAGAAAGAAGAAAGAAGAAAAAGAAAAGAAAAGAAAGAAAAGAAAAAGAAAGAAAAAAAAAAGAAAGAAAAAGAAAGAAAGAAGAAAAGAAAGAAAGAAAGAAAGAAAGAAGAAAGAAGAGAAAGAAAGAAAGAAAGAAGAAGAAGAAGAAGAAAAAGAAAAGAAGAAAGAAGAAAAGAGAAGAAAGAAAGAAAGAAGAAGAGAAAGAAAGAAGAAGAAAAAGAAAGAAAGAAGAAAGAAGAAAAGAAAGAAGAAGAAGAAGAAGAAGAAGAAGAAGAAGAAGAAGAAGAAGAAGAAAGAAGAAAAAGAAAAAGAAGAAGAAAGAAGAAGAGAAGAGAAGAAGAAGAAAGAAAGAAGAAGAAGAAGAAAGAAGAAAGAAGAAGAAAAAAAGAAAAAGAACGAAGAAAAGAAGAAAGAAAGAAGAAAGAAGAGAAGAAAGAAAAAGAAAGAAGAAGAAAGAAAGAAGAAGAAAGAAGAAAGAAAGAAGAAAGAAAGAAGAAGAAAAAGAAAGAAAGAAGAAAGAAAGAAGAAGAAGAAAGAAGAAGAAGAAGAAGAAGAAAGAAGAACAAGCTTTGTTACTAATTTGTCTGACATAGCCTTGTTTGTCCTTAGCCTCTTGTTACTCTTGAATATACGAACTTGACCAGCTATTTGTCTTAGCAAGTCGTCTGCCCCGGGACACATGCTGGCTCTTACGGCCGTGAGTGCAGGTCGGAAAGCCAACGTGAAATCCGAAAGTGGCAAAGAAAATAAAAGTTAAACACTGTTGCACAGCAACTACGCAAACAAACAATAAACAAAAAAAAAGCACCAGCTTGCGCAGTTGGCACCAAACACACAAACTAATAAAAATGCAAAAAATTGCAGACAGCCCCCTCACTCAAACCTGATGTACAAAGGGACGCTACTCCAATCATTTTTTCAATAAAGTTATAATCTGTTGGGTTGTATTCCTGTCACCATCTGTGACAACCCAAAAACTATACTACAATAACAGCATCTGTAATTGCATTCGCAATTATAGAGGTAAACCAAATGTTGGTGAATAAGAGTAATTTCTTTGGCTCACCTACTCGGAGTTATTTCATATTCTACACTTCATTTTGATCCAGAAAAAAATGACCTGCTAAATAAGAGACTACTGCAGTCTATGGGGCAATAGTTATTTGTTGTTACTTTCCCTAAATTACAGCTTAGCGACAGTTACTCAGCTATGATGCTCTGTGTATGTCTACAAATGTTAATTCTATCTAACACACTGTTCTTTGTCTATGCATGTTGAGTCTACCATATACTGCTCTATGTCTACACATGTTAAGTATCTAACACACTGCAACCATCTTTTCCTAAATCAAGCACACTCGAACTAAATCACTTAAAGAAATTTAATGCGCAGTGCAGCAAGAAGAAAAAGAGCAGACTAGATGATATAAACATTAAAAGAACTTTATGAGAAAAAGAAGTTCTCGGTGCTTTTTTTTATTTTCAGTCAATAAACCGCAGATAAGGGCCCGCAAGAGACAAACGGATTCAAAGAAAGATAGATATTTGGTAGTTTTGGCAATTACCTTTTGCTCCAACAAGAAACAAAGCTAAAACTATAAAATCTTGATGGTTTGAAATCTCAGGAATTAGAAATTTTATAGACGTTTCAAATCTCATTTATGGAATATCTGCAAAACTTTAAAAGCAAAGAGCTATGAATAAAGTAATGTGTATACCAACGTTCTTTTTTTTTTTTCTTAATGCTACATTATCTGCTTATAGGCAAGTTTAGGGTTATCTCTGGCTTGTCTTTACTTGTAAAAGAAAAATGCAATCATGGCACACAGCCAGCCTTGAACTGCCCATACATGGCTACTGGCGAGTGGGTCTATTGTTACACCCGAAGTTACGAAGTTGCCTGAGCCACTTGGGGCAACAATGACTAGACAGGGCGGGGTAGGTGTGTCCACTGGCACGTGGGCTGAGAAAGGTCGGGATGAGACCGTGGGAAAAGGAAGTGGATGATTCTGGAAGGTTTGCCGGAGATAGTATACGTAGCGTAGCTTTACAGTTGAGAGAGGCTTTTTGATTTTGGAAATGAGAGTGGAGAGACGGCGGGCCAGTCACCGAGTGAAACTCTGAATAAAATCTACGGTTATGCGGCAATTTCCATTTTTGTTGTGTTCTTGTACGACTAGCTCACCCCTACGTAGCCATCAGGGACTAACATATTGGTTTAACACTAATTTCAATACAGTGTTTATATAATGAGTAACCAGATATAAAATACTTCGAATGCTTTAGCAGATCTACTACTTATTTCAGCTCTATATCAAGTATTTATACTAAAAACCTTGTTATTTTAGTTATTAGAAACAAAGACACACTGCATTTTACCAAGAACAAAGAAACTATGACTGTAATAAACTGTACAAGGAAAACGAAAGCTTGGAGTGCTTATAAGATGTAATCAGCACAGGATGTGCTCAACCTTTAAGCTCCACTTTATGTGGACATCTCACTCACACTGTTGTCTACACAGCCGCCTGAAGGGTATCGTTATGGAGACAGTTTTCCAAATATGCTTTTTTCTAATAATATTCAGCTTACAGAAGCAGGCGTTTCCTTTTCATTGTAAGTAGCCAAATTTTCATTAAAAAGAGTCAGTGTTCCTACCTTTCAGACAAAGTCCTTGGGAATTTCTAAGATTTCACGCTGCTACATATGAGGGCTTCAAACAGGGTCCAGAATAAATAGTTACAGCTGTAACTCAAATCATGAACTTCAAACTGTAATATCTACAAAACTGATAAAGAGATTCAGTTTGTATTTTGCTTTTCTAATAATTTCTTGTACTTTTATAGTAAAGTATGATACTCATTTAACAAAAATCTTTTTTATGCCAGTACCAACCAATAATGAGCTGACATATGGTGTGCACATCTATCATTTACTACTGACATCAGTTTATATATATATATATGTTACAAGTACTACTTTATTGACCCTATAGTCGTGTTGATATACATAATTGATAATAGGGGTAAATTAATAGCATTAAAAAAGATTGACAGTGAAATTTAAAAAAATCTTTTTCTAGTTTCTTGTGTAACAAGAGTTTGTCGAAGACTAAGTTTTTATTTTTGAACACACATACATATGACGAACAATTAGTCTGTATATGTTTGTGTATGTCTGAAAACACTGTGAACACGATCGTGTCTTTATTTTCAGGTGGAATGGTAAACGTCAGTGAAATATTATCTCAAAACGAAGGCAGTTTATTAAGTATTACCTATCTTCTAAATATTAGTGAAGACTCAGTGTATGCACACAAATCCCGTCTCTATGTTGACGTGTGCCAAAATGACCAAAGAAAATCGCTCTGCAAATTCTCAAGGAGAGAACAGTCTCAGCACTTCACTGTTGTGCAGTATAATGATGCCGGAGATGACACACTGTGTGTAGCAGAGCGTCGCTACTTCACCAGCTCCATGAGGACCTGGGAGATAAAGATTTCACAGCTGCTCACTCGGTCCATCACTGCTATATATCTCGACATTGAGAATAAAACTCTCCACAGACAGACAGTGCTGCAGATACCCATTGATGTGACATGTAAGTAATCAGAGCTATAAAAGCATCATTTCAAGTGGTGTATTATAGTTTTTTATTATTGTTATAACTGCTTTAAGTGACTACGAGACATGGGCATTAAGGTAAAATTATATGGAGGCAGGGGACTACACATGGGAAAGGCTGGAGAGGAGCTCTACTCAACGAAAACAGTTAACGGTTCTAGTAATAACAAAAAGCATCCAGTAAAGATAACTATAGGAGATCACTTGGGTGACGTCGAAAACAGAAGGCTTTTTTTCACTATTCATGCGATTACGTTCACTGACCCTTTGTTAAATGTCGGCGAGAAGAAATCTGATAACGGCTTTATAGTGACAGTAACATAAGAAAATTCGCATTGATTTATGTCTACTCATAAGATAAATTATTGAGTGGGTACTATGTGCGGAAGGAAATGGAAGTTGGCTACAATACAGGCAAAAAATAAACTAATATTTGAAAGTTTGAAAACAACATGAAGGAATAAAAAATGAAATATTTTTTATGACAAATAAATATAAAAGATATTAAAATAGAAATACTAATAAAACCAGCGGCACATTTAGACAATTAAAAAAAAGTAAACTAACGAAACACAATCAATAGCATGAGCGAGATATAAATACGAATAGCCTGAGTCAAAGAGCAGTAACAACTAAAAGGACAATGTGCCTACGAACAAAACTTATCTAAAATTGACATAAATGTACATGTCAATGATACAAAGGTCTGAATGGATGTATGGATAAAATATAAACATGTAAAAATAAGACACCCATACATTACAGGAGCTTCATATGGTTTAATTTTTGCTATTATAAACGGAACGGTAAAAACACAATAACAAGTTTTGTAACTTTTCCAAAAAACATTTTTTTCAAAATATATTTTGTTACTCAAATTCTTTTTGATTGGTGTAAGAAAAAAGGAAGTCATATCAGTTAAAAAGAGCTTACCAAAAACGTGAATGCTCTCTATTAAAGGTTTTATTAAAAACATCCTCAAAATGCTAGCGGGGTCAATATTTTAGTCTGCATATTAGCTGAAATGAATTCACTAATGTCTTAGATAAAGGATGATTGCTATATCCTCAAAAATAGCTATAATAATTTCTAAAGCAAAACGGTAAATTTAAACTCTATTATAAGCAAAAACGTCTATAGAAGGCTAACAATTGAGAAACGGAGCATAAGAAAAAAAGTGTAGCTTAAGTTTATATACTATATTGAACAAATTGGCTATAAATGCGTAACCTATACATGAAGACAATACTTTGCTTTAGCAAATCTACGTATTTCAGCTTTATATCAAGTATTTGTACTAAAAACCTTGTACTTTGAGCTATTAGAAACAAAGACACATTGTCTTCTATCAAAGAACATAAGACTATGACTGTACTAAACTGTACAAGGAAAACGAAAGCTTGGAGTGCTTATAAGATTTAAACAGTACAGGATGTGCCCAACCTTCATCTACACTTGATGTCGACATCGCACTCACGCTGTTGAGACAAATACACAGCCGCCTGAGGTGTATGGCTATGGAGACAGTTTTCTAAATATTTTCTTTTCTAATACTATTCAGTTTACACAAGTAGGCGTTTCCTGCTCATATCAAGTAATACAATTTTCCGTACTAATAATGAGCTGATATATGGTATGTACATCTATGCACATCAGTTTAGATATAAATATATTTTACGAATAAGTACTTTTATTGACCATATGAACATGTTTTATATATGTAATTGAAAATACGAGTAAATTAGTGATGTTTTTAACAAGTGTTTGTCGAAGACTGAGTTTTTGTTTTTCCTTTTGAACACACATACCTATAAGGAAAAAGTTAGTGTATGTCTATGTGTTTAAACACGGTTTTGTCTGTTTTTTCAGATGGAAAGATGAACGTCAATAAAATATCTCAAAATGAAGGAAGTTTTTTAAATATTACCTATCTTCTAAATATTAGTGAACTCTCGACTTACACAGACACATCCCGTCTCTATGTTGACGTGTGCCAAAATAACAGCAGATCAACTCTGTGCAAATTTTCAAGGAGAGAACAGTCTCAGCTCTTCACTGTTGTGCAATATAATGATGTCGGAGGAGACACACTGTGTGTAGCAGAGCGTCGCAACTTCACCAGCTCCATGAGGACCTGGGAGATAAAGATTTCACAGCTGCTCACTCGGTCCATCACTGCTATATATCTCGACATTGAGAATAAAGATCTATACAGACAGAGTATGCTGCAGATACCCATTGATGTGACATGTAAGTAAATGATTACGCGTACAGATCCTTTGTTAAAGCAGCCAGAATGTCAGCAAGAACAAACCACCAACAGCCGTGAAAAACACGATTGAGAACTTTAGCCAAGATTTTAGACCATTTTAATCAATTTTCATTCTCGTTATTGCGCCAGTAACTTGCCCTTTTTCACATTATAAATAGTATTAATCAATGCAATGTTACAAACTATGAAACAACAAAATCAGTCAAAAATACACACAAAAAACAGTGCAACCTTTGACCCTTACCGTATGTACTCTCACGGAGAATGAGGCATGTCAGCAGGATTCGTTTTAAAAAGGGCGCCAAAGTCAGTAATTTAATTTTATTACTCAGTGAACGGTTTACCATCCACCTCTAATAAGTCCTACCCCTGCTAACCCCTAGTGTCAGCGGTTCTCAAACGGTACTTACAAGGTGGGGGGGGGGCGCGAAGGTGGTCATTTTTTTAATACCGGTATTAGTGAAATTAGCTTACATGGTTGGCTAAGGGGGCGAGGCGACCTACTTTTGTTCGTCGGGGGGGGGGGGGGCATCAAAAGTAATAGGTTGAGAACAGCTGCCTTAGATCCTTTCTTTCCTCATCTCTTATCTTACTTTAACAAAATATTATATTTAAAAATAGTAAAAATGCTGCCAATGTCTTGAATATTAAGTTTATTTAAACGTGCAATAAAACAATTTCGTAATATCAATGAAAAAGTTGGTCTAAACATCGGTTTGAACATTGTTCTACATATTATGCAGCCCATTGATTACAGTTGCTGACCTCCCCCTCCAGTTAACAAAACACACAGATAAAAGTCTTCATTTCTTTACTCTTGGGTCTAATTATTATTATTTTTTTTTTTGAAAACTGGTAACTAGCAGCAATAAAACTGTGTTTATCAGGAGTGATAGAGAGTTCAGTTACTTTTTTTACGGTGTATGCCTGACAAACAAGCAAAATACTGTTTAATATTGTTATGCGAGATATCGAGGCTTTCAGGATATATATAGCTAGCAAGATAAAAAGTTTACCAGGACTCTTACAAAATCTTCTTAAGCCATCGCAATAATATTACTATTGAATTTAATGCAGTCACGATTTCTAAACCTAGTTTATATCGAGATATATAACCTAATTTTATAATATATTATTAACATTTATACTTCAATACATTTTACACACACACACACATATATATATAAAGTAGATAAATATTGCCATTCCTGGGATTTTTGAGAATCAAAAGAATATTAGTCTTAGAAGTCTGATATAATGGTGTCTTTATATAGCTTATGAGTACATGATTTCTCGTTTTGCGAATACAGACCCATCCAGAGTCACACGTCTCGCAATAAACGGACAGGAAGTGAACGATACTCATCTCATCACTGAGGGTCAAGAGGTCAGCGTCTTCTGCTCCTTTGACAAAGGAAACCCCCCTGTCACCTTCCGTCTGGTGGACCAAAACAGTAAAGAAGTTATTTCAGATCTAGCTAACAAAGGGACAGAAACTACAAACGGAATAATAAAAAATAAGAAAGGCACTGGTATGGGAGAAGACCATCTGGACTTTTCACTGTCAGTGGAATGTGAAGATAACTGGCCAACAGTTGTATGTCAAGGAAGCGGGTCAACAAAGAATAGATCGGTGTCTTTTCTTGTCAAATGTGAGTAGAAGGCAAACTATCTCATGACATACTTTGTTTTTGTTTGTATTTAATGAAACTGCATGATGGGAAGATGAGAATATATATATAACCCCCGAGATATGTTTTTTTATGTATACACACATGCACCTACGCAATCACACGGGTGCATGTATGTGTGTAAACATCTTAGAATTACACTATACACATTAATATATGCTAGTCTTGATTTCTTAATGACGAAACTAATGCTACTAATGTTTGCAGGTACTCCTCAGTTTCTTGACAGTCCTTTGTCAATCGTTCCATCAGAACTGGAGAAAGTAAGATTCCATGTGAAGGCACACACAACAGCATTCAATGAATGTCGCCTGTTACCAGACCCATCAGAGAATACATTCATACCGAAAGTGGAGTGCAACCTTACTGGCCATCCTCCTGATTTGGTGTTAAGGCTTCTTGTGGAAGGAAACATAACCCAAGGGAACTGGAGAATAGTTCTTAGCAACGAAGCTGGCTCTGGAAATACATCAATTACAACCACTGGAAAATCTAGTATGTATATTAAAGCATGTTTAAATTATATAATGAATACACAATGCACAATATAAATAATTATCAAACAATCCAGCCATCATTATTTAACTAATTCTTTAAGGCATGAAATCACTATAAGGTGACTGTTTTTCCCTGCTTCATGTTCAAATTTCTAGTGAGTTTAAAATTTGAATTATTTAACCTTCTATACACAAATGATACGAAAATACCAATTTTAATAATACTAATACACGTACCACTTACAAAAGAACATTTTGGGATAACTGTACAGTGATCCCTACTTTTATCACAAAAACGAAATTGTGTGATTGGCATAAAAATGCTCGACATGAATAGGCTTTACTCAAACAGGGTACACTAAAACGTGTTAATATTTACAGTTACAGAGAGGGCAGCTCTAGGTGCAAAAGCCCATGATGGAATTATCATTGGTCTTCTGTGTGGTTTTCTTTTTCTTTGTTCTGCCATCGCGACTGTCATCGTATGTGTCAAAATAATTATTAAAAAATATAAAACCGGTAAGTTCTTTTTTTCTTATACCAGATTTGTCTTGTTTTGTGGTCTTTATTCTACTTATCAGTCTTAAAAGTTAAGATTACTTTATAGTTTTGGGGATATTACTCTGTTTTGTTTTAAAATGCTCTTACTATTTCTTTCTGACTTGTGTGTCCAAGAGCGGCTACCACGTTTGTGCGTATTTTACCCCGGGTTTTCTTTGTCACTGTATTTTTAGAAAAAAAGTAAATATATCGACAAAGCGTTTTTATAAAAGACAGAATGTGCTGACCATCACTAGTAAATGTCGTGTTGCAAGGAAAACAAACAGGACTGAGCCTGGATGATTACATTTTGTGTCAGCACCCTCAACTGCCAAAATGTTTGAATATCAGGGCAGCACTGAGCTGGTCTAACATTCAGGTTCTGTATACGTATGCAGACACATTTTATTGCTGTGCCTCATTTATTGTAGTATTTCGTTCGTGATCGTAGTGGTAAATCCCGAGAAGGTTTCTTCGTTGGACTTCTTATAATTTGCATCGCTGGATATTTTGCGATCGTGTTCGAAATTCCGTCTCTCGTCATGTTAGCGATGCTTTACTTCAGTTTGCAGTTTTGCCGTCTCAAGGAGGTTCCTTTGTGTTTGAAACATGGAACAACTTTCACAATTATTTGTACTTGGATGCGAAATAAACTTCTGTGAGATTTTGGTTTGTAATGTGTGCTGGAAGACACTTTTCACGTATGTGAGAAACATATTTTTATTGCTCGCTGCACTTTGGAAGAGCAAACTGCAGTTATCTCATGCGTTGACACCAACATTTTAATTACGTGATTGCGCGGCTCCAATCGGCACGTGTCACGTGACAGTTTATTTTCTCGATACCGTAAATCTTGAAACAACAATCAGCATGCAGCAAGCGGCTTAACTATCGTAAGTTTATAACATATCATAAAAAACATATTTGTCTTGAAACACGTCTTTTCCTTTAGCTATCCTACTTGTTGGTCATGCATATCTTCTGTTCTGAACAGCTCATGAATGCAGTTATGCTTGAGTGCTTACTTTATTTTTGCTTTAAAATGCGTTTGGGAGCACGTGCTGTGCCAGGATTTTATTAGAGTACACAAATCCTTTGCTTACCTCTCACAAATCATGATGACAAAATAATTGGAATTTCTTTATTCATTTGATATATCTCCATTACGCTAAGACTTTTTCTTTTATCTAAGACTGTTGGACAGATATGAAAACAACATTACCATTATATTTTGCTTTTACTGTATAAATAAATTAAATTTTAGCATTCTACTATATAGGATAACTTTGGAAACAAGTTTAATTCTTTAATAAGTTTGATACTCTCAATTCTTGTTATTAGGTTCCTCTTTATGTTTTCTGTACTTGTTTTTATTTATCATTAGTACTGTTATTTATTCTTTCATAGTTTATGTGTTATTCTTTTGTTTTCCTGTCCCTCGTATGCTGTACATGTCTCTTTCAGTTCTTAGGAGCTAAGAGCATATTCCTTAGAGGTTTGATTATACGCTTAACAAATTTTGTATTATTATTATTATTGACTGAAAGGCTTTTTTGGGAGCGCTTACTGGTTTTTTTTTTCTTTTTCCTAAGACCGCTTTAAAAATAAAGCAAGGGTTCTGCATGTTCAACACACATCTTGCAATGGAATAGGATGCACGTATATTCTGTTTTGATGATACTATTTTTTCATATCCCTGCGATTTCATCCTTTACTTACAGAGTGTTGCGTCCCACCATAAAATGATTTGATTATACAGCTTGCAATCTTTACAATCTAGTATACTGTCTCTTCAAAGATCCTGTTAAGACATAGTGTGACGAGGGGAAGGCCAACTGAGACCGTGCCTAAGGAAACTGCTCTTTATTTTCTTCCTGAAACACAAGACTAAGTATTCATATTGCACTGAAATCCACCTGTTTGGCTCCAGACATCTTCATCTGGGAATAGTCAAACGGCATTACCATGGAGATTTATTTTCTGTCACACATTAAGGATTTCAAACATCTGGGCGTTGTTCAGTTTGTTTTGTGGACTCACCATAGACAACTTCTTTGTTTAAAATATAAGATTTAGAATACGTTTCAAAAAGCTGTGATCGATGTCTTCTATTCTCTCTAGCCTAGCCTAATCTTGCATGTTTGTTCTTGGGTCTTTCTGCATGTTTTCTTTACCTGTCTACTTGCTTGCATATTCCTTTTCGTTAACCTGTGTATTAATTGCTCGAAGATTCCACTTTAGGAACAGGTCTGCTTAAAAAAGTTATTATTTTTTAAGTAAACTTTATTTAGATCTCAGCAGTTAAAGACATTATTTCTGGGTTTTTTTTTTAAAAGGCCGAGGTTAATAAGAGCTGAGATGTTTTGCACATTTTCCAACCATCAACAAAAAAAAAATATCCTGGGAAATTCAACAATTGTTTTCTTAATACTAGACTTTGAATCGTACACAAATTGTTCAACTATCAATAAGTGGAATCCTAGCAGGTACAGAGTAGATATATCTTGTGGGAAGGAAGCCTTCTGGAAGTGGAAGAGGAACGAAAGAACCTGCAAAGAAAAAAAAAATTTTCAGTGAAATTATTTCTGTGCTCTTGACAAATAGCTCTTATTGTAAAAGTGAGTGAAGACGTATTGTCTTAAATGAAAATATAGAAGGAACTATTTCTAGTAAGTCATCGAAACTAAATGAAATAATGATCTTAATCAATTTGCTGATTGTATTGTGATAATTTTTTTATTCATATTTTTAGCATTAACTTTAAGATAGACTTTGAGTACACTTTCTTCTAATTTTAAAATAGTAACAAAGGCAGCGACGTTATTCATTCTTTTTCCCTGTTATAAAATATATAAAAAAGTCAGTGACTTCTTTTTTTGTGGTCGATGTTATGGTCTCCATACCAACATAAACACCATTTAAATGCATTCCTTCCTTTCAATTTCAATGACAGGACAGGTGCGAGCACAAGTCAAAGTTGGGCGCAGACAGAAACTTGTAAGCTATTATGGTGTACTTTGTTTGTTTATTTCCCTCTTGATGTGCATGACTTTTTTTTATTAATGAATTAATCAACTGGTTGTAGTTGAGTGTCGAAAATACCTCACGAGTAGACAGGGGCAGTATGTCCTGTCTCTTTTCAATAATTAATTAAAAGGATATTGAATGACACAAAATAAGTTACAGAACGCATTTTCTTTTGAGAAAATTATCTAATGCAAGAATCAACTAAATTTCATTTGCCTATCTTTCTTTTCTGCATATTTGAGGTATAAGACTTCCCTTTCATCTGTTTACTATCGTAAAGCACACTTCCAGACCTATCTGTCGTAAGCAGATGTTTGTTGAAAGAAAAAGAAACTGGTTAAGCCAAGTATTATTCAACTTGCGAAATAAATGACTTTCATAAAAGGACAAAACCATTAACCGGCTTGTTGTCTTCTTTATCTTCCCCTTTATTCCTTTACCCTTCTCTCTGTCCGTCTGTTTCTTTCTGTCTCTCGCCTTCTTGCTCTTTGTCTCTGTACATATTCAAAAGTTAAAAAAAAATAATACGTGAAAAATGTGTGATTAAATCAGAAAAACGATAGAGCAAATACACAACAAGAGATGCCTTTATTGGATTGTCCATTCACTCAGAAAGGTACTTACATTCGGCAAGCACGGCTTACAAGAAGGTATAGAGACAAGAGAAACTTTTATATGAACAGTACAGAGTAGAATATACTCGTATATAATGTTATTGCACGTGGTCCTCACTACCTACCTGACAGAAAGTTAATATCAGCATAAGATGAATACAAAAATGTCACCAGACCTAGATAACCGTATAGGTTGAAATAACGAATGAACTAACTTATGAAAGTTGGAATGAATCGGAAACGTTTGAAGAAACGCAGAAAGAGAGGAACTTAATTAAAAGAATATACAAATGTGAGAAGGAAGAAATGAAGAAACGTAGCAATAGGCTGGAATGATCTAAAAACAGATTACAGAAAACTAGACTGTGGACTGTAGACTAAAGATACTGTGTACTGTGTACTGCAGATAAAAGAGTACTCAGAATGACAGAATAACAGGCACTACAGAGTGTATTTAACGTTCATTGTCTGTGTGTGTGTGTGAACGCTTAGCGAGATTCTAGCTTCTTCTATTTTATTTGAAGCAAAATGTTCTGTGTAATCTTACTCAACAATGTCCGCGACAAATTTCTAAGAGGAATAGGAAAAGTGTTTCCTGATGATTCACTAATGTACACTTGGAGTATCTGGGATAAAAAGCTACTTGTACTTGTTAGGCGTACGGTTTCATTTTTACACAAATATAGATACGTCTTTGGTATCTTCGTCGTATTCGCAAAAAGACCAAAAAAAGAAAAATACTTTTGTATCTCTTATCTCTGTTCCAGAGGGAAGCTGTCAAGGAAATCATTAAATAGAAATATCAGTATTCTGCGAATTATTAGTTTCAGAAATCTTTCCTAACTAGCACTCATTTTAATGTAATATGGTAACAGATATGATTGTTAAATTTTTCACAAGCTAAGATACTTAAGTTGCTAAAGCCACAAACTGCAGTTGTAGCAGAAATGTCAATAGTAAGCTTGATGGTATTTCCAAGCTGTAGAAGACCTGTCAATCTATGATAAGATTTGTTAAGATTTACAACCGGACTTTCGGCCAACAGCCTAGCTTTCTAATCCTCTGATCTTTCAGTAAATTTTAGTTAAATGTATATGGGATCCTCTTAATCATATTTTCCGCAAATAGCTCTGCAGACTTTAACTTGTATAGGAATGAACAAGGAACCTTGTTCATCTCAAATCTTCCGGCTACAAGTACCAGAGGATACATTAGCTTCCTGTGTGTGTGTGATCTCATAAAGCAAAGTGGCAGCAAGCATTGAAATACAGCAACATACGCGGATTGCATGACAAGAAAACTTTAGTAATCTTTCTTGTGAAAAACAGCAAATATAATTTTAATAATTAACACCACATTTACCTCCCAAAACAACTAATTGTGAATTAGAGTTGGAGGGAAATATTGAATGTTAATAAATTTTATTTCTGTTTTGGGTGAGTTCACTTAGGTTACTTAAATTCTTTTTACTCACTTATTCATTCATTTACTGGGACATTCATGTACACTCACAAACAAAGAGAAATACAAATGTCTCAATACCATTCACTGCTAAAGAGCAAATATAGTACACATATTGTTGTATCAGAAATTTTATTGTCATATAATCATTAATAACAGGAAAGAAATTGCCTTTGACAAAGATGAGTTATTTTTGTTATGTATACAATGGGTCATAACATCCTTTAGTTGGAGTACTGTTGAATTGAACTACAAAATCCTAGTCTTTACAAGCACCTGTTCGCAAACTGACAGAAAATCTAATGGATGGATGAACCACACTGACAGATTTAATGACAATAAAAACGTTCCCTTAAATATTTCAACGAAAACATTTTTGGGCATTTTCAATTTAAATAATGCACTTAAAAAGGTATAGGGACAGTGTACTGAAGTGTACTGAAACTATGGCCAATGGAAGTGGTCAAATGTGTTAAGGACATGTCATGCTAAGAAGCCAAACACCCTTTTGCTGATGTCTTGCTTTCTTTGATAGATCAGCTGCTCATACCTGCAGATCACCTGCTGGGTTGCCAGAAGCTTTCCGGCCACAGAACCAATGACCACACCCTTCGCAGTCCAGCGCACTGACCACCAGCATATGCTGTCTAACAAAATAGTAATAGTGAGTGAGATCTTAATGTATTAACATAAACTCAAAGTACACAATGTAAAAAAAATAATAATCATGATGTTTATTATAATTTTTTTTATTGCATCAGGTGTTTGGTAGAAGTAATTCATCATGCATAATGCACACACACACACACTTAAAAAACTTGCTTGCATGCACACACACATGGAAATAATAAAATATACTAACTTTCACTTTAAGACTAAACACTGAAATCCTTATTGTATGTTTTTTTGATATGAAATAAATAATTTGTGCATGAATTTAGATGAAACTTGAAACTAAAATTAGAGACATGCGACAAGCCAATCCTAAGCAGTTTAAGACCTGTACTCATATCTTATTCTGAACTGCGTGTTTCATGTTTTGAAAAAGCATAGAAAATATATGTAAAATCAATTTATTATGTCTCTGTTTTTCATACACTGTATATCCTTTGATTTGTAGATGTGTTTTCAACAGAAAAAAGAAATAATCATTGTGCCCACGACCCGTGTATGTTTATGTGTGATGGCAATTATAACTGTGACATGTCTCTTTAACCTGAAAAGACGGAACGTTTAAAAGTTACCTTGATTGCAAGTATCTATGTAAAGATAAATATAATGTGCAACATGTAAGTTGTTTATAAGTGTATGTTATGATAAAATATAAAAGTAAAGTTAATATTCTTTTATGTAAAGTAATTCCAGAAAAGCCTGAGAACACCTAAAGTAAAGCATCCGTGAATAGATGGATGGTCCACCTACTTTAAGATCACATTTAAATGCAAATAGTACATACAAACACAAACATGCTCAAATGCACCTGAAACCATTGACTATGACAAACAATTGAAAAAGAAAGCTTACTTTCAGTAAAAGATATATGAGCAAATAACAATTCAACTGAATGTGATTGTCATTAAAGATGTTATGGCTCATTTTGATTAAAATCTGATGACCTCTAAAGTTTTATGGCATGGGAAAAGTTTTAGTTGATTACAGTCATTTGTGATGCAGAAGTTTCTGATAGTAAGTAGAGATATTGGTGATATAAGTGCATATCTTTTTACTCTTTTACAGATGCATTAATGGCTTGATAATCAAGTATGATATACATTTAAATAATAATAATTTTATTATTATAATTATTATGTTTGTGTCCAATAAACATGGGTGACACTGTAGTGTATAATAATAATAGTAATAATGATGATGATGATGATGATGATGATGATGATGATGATGATGATGCGTTCCCTTGTATAGCGCCTAATCCTGACTTGCAGACATATCAAGGTGCTTGACAAATGACAGAAGGTGTAGAAGGTGATGTGATGTCAAAATAAGATGATGACAAAATAAGATGACAAAATGCCGGGTGTTCAGCAGACTGAGTCCCACACCACAGGGCAGCGTCCGCACACAGCACAAACAGCAACTCGCAGTCTAAATATCAAAGAACCGAAGACAACAACACGAAGGACAGGGATGGGCAAGCTACTTTTAATTTGTAGCCGGCTAGGCTACAGCTACTTTTGTTCAAAATGTAGCCGGCTACACTACAGCTACAATTTTCCAAAAAGTAGCCAGCTACTTTGGGCTACTTTTAAAATGTAGCCAGCTTCTTTTGGCTTCTTTTGGCTACTTTTAAAAGCGTGATGTTATAACAAGTTAGCTGTAGCAACATGCACAAATATCAAACATACACACTAAACACTATTACTTGCTTTACAAAGTTTTATATTATAATAATGAACGAGAGAACTGCGATATACCGACAATTTTATTTAGTGAATCATAAATGCTTTCATCATCTTCCTTGCCCCCTTCCTCCCCGGCCTTTTTTCACACAATAAGTTCACGTATTTTACGATTTATATTAAACATTTCTGGATCTTTTTCCTCATCCTGTTTTTAGTGACAAAAGAAATTATATAAGTTTTCCGATAAACATTTGTTTTCTATAACTATTTGTTCCCTATTACTTAGAAATGAAAACCTAAACAGATGCTTAAGTATCAGGTACCTGGTGGAATTTTCAATAAGTTAGGTTATGTGGTGATGAAAAATGTCAACCTCTTATCAATACTGTGACAATGAACAACAGACCATTGAATAAATGAGTTTGCATGGAATATAAGTAAACACTGCTTAATCTAATTTAGGCAAGCAGATCATAAGGCATTTTTTTCTAACACTGACACTGAAAACAAAGAAAAGAACACAAACTAATTGTTTCCAAAAGCTGATAGGGTGTAAAGTATAGTCCTGGCATACTAGAATAGACTTTAATTATATAGTAGGATGTCAAGTGTAGCATATAAACACTGAAATATATTTTTCAAAAATGATCTGATACAAGATATATTTATTTTAAATCTTTAAGCTTGAATTTCTCTGTTTGTCGTTTTTGACATCCAGTCCTAAACTATAAAAACATATTTCTCAAGATTGGCTTGTTCTACAGCAGTAAATTTTTGCAATTTTGTTTAGAAATGCATAAGCTACAAAGTGATGCATTTTGAGAATATGGTATAAACATTACTTTTGATAAAATTAAATTTTCTAAATATTTTCTAAATATTAATTGCCACATTCACCACTGAGTCGGGGGGGTACCATGTCTGATTTTATATATCTCCTAGCAGGGCCGCCGAGAGCCAGCCCGGAGCCCCACAGGACAGACGACCTCTCCGGGCCCCTTGTACTTGTAATCGTAAATTATTTCCCCAGTATATAATGTATGTTTACAATTTCGAATCTCAATATCTACACTTCATTCAGTGTCACGACCGGTAGTCGGACATTGCGCATTCTTACGAAGAACGACAAGAGATTCACTTGAGATTGAGACGTTTTGTTTATTTATTATACACCAAAAAGAAAAAAATACTAAAAAACTAATTGTAATACAAGAATTTCCAGCAGGTCAAATTAAACCATACAGCACAAGTTCACTGTATCCGTTCTAAATCAGAAAGTTACATCCTAGGTTGGTTCAACACCGACACTACGGCAGCGCGCAGGCTGCTACAACAGTTCTCATACACATGTCCGTTTCAATCCACATCTAACGATAGTCTCTCCCGAGCACCTTCCTAGCCACCAGCATGTCCGTTGTGCTCATAAATTGTTCATCAAACACTACACACAGTCCGTGTACTCAAATTAAATGTTCATCAAACACATACACACAGTCCGTGTAAACCGTCTTATTCTCCCTCTACGTTGACGGTGGAGATAAAACAATGGGGGGTACGACCTTCCCCCTCTCCTCTCTCTCTTGGAGGAGAAACCCAAAAGGCAAAAGTCTTACTTTGAGTTGTCGCATCAGCGGACAAATCAAATCGTCAGCTGTCCTCAACACTCCATGCACGACTTATTTTAAAGACGACAGCGACGGCCCTCCACGCGGTCGGTGTCGTCGATCGTTTGTAAGTAACGAGCAGTGGAGCCCACTTGCTACGACCACTCCCCAGCTGTGATGAGATGCGGCCCGCCTATAGTCGTTCGCTCGGTTGTTCTTCTCTGGAAACTTCTCAGCTCGGCTGATGTCACCTCCCAGTTAGCAGATTCGCGAGGACCTTCAGCAGACAGTTCTACTGAAGTTGCGAATCCCCAAAACACAACAGAGCGGCTCCGTAGCAAACACGGTACAGCAAAGTCCGTCATCAATACACTCCCATCACAATTAACACAATTAACAGCCGCCCGCTGTATCAATCAGCTTCTCGAGTCTCTCTTCCCCCCCCCTCAACTCGACTGCTCGATACTTCCTCTTGTTACTCGTTTCTCCCTCCCCCCCCCCGACCGACGCTACGGTCGCCTTAAATCTTCACCCCCAGGTCCCCTGACCAGGTGTCGCATATCTTTCAGCCCGCCATGTGAGGTCCGAAACTTCCACGTGGGGTTCACGGAGCTCTATATACCGTCAACTAAAATTACGCCGTGCTGCTCCATCGCAGAGGGGCACACCACCACGGGCTGGCTGACGCCACCCCGCTCCCCCCTCCATTTCGCTTTCACCCAAAATCAGGCGCAATTGCCACAAAAAAAACCAAATAAAAAAACAAAGGAGGCAGGACTTATCCGTGACATTCAGTACGAAATATAGACTGCAAACAGGAGGACAAGTGGCACTGTATCTACTCACTACTTGACATTTAAAGATTGTTAGTAAATGAGTACAAATGATGTTAAAGGATCAGACTTGTAGCCCCGCTCCACAGACACCCCCCCTTTCGTAAGGACTGTTACGTCAGCAGCGTGTCGAAAAACCTCGAAGATTAGAAAACGGCTTAGATATCACATCGCCTTTTGTTCTTAAGATGCTGCGCTTTTACTAGCTCACTGACGTGCAAGGAAATGTTCTATGTGTAAGGATTTATACTTCTTACATGGAAAGAGGACAAGAACCGAAAAAGTAATGCCTTAAACAAGTTCTTCATCGAGTGTCGTTAATAACTCAGTAAAAAAGTTGTTGCTGCGACGAACAGCAGAGCACATCAGTTATCTTTTTATCAATCTTAACATAACAAAACGCAGCACCTATCGAAAGTCCCTATCCTATATTATTCCTTTAGCAAAACGCACGCACGCGCGCATCATACACACACAATAACTACACACACGGCATGCTGTTAAGTAAACAGATATTCTGAACTGAACTGCTCGCCTTCAGACTCTTTAAAGCAGAAATTTTGAATTCATCCAACTTTTTATTTTTATTTATTATGCCCATTCACCCCTTCCTGGGGCATAGGCCATCGACGACAGTCTTAACTGTATGTCGATGTTTTAGTAGCAAGGATTGTTTTTACGGGTGGGGGTGCTGTGCCCCACGCCCCAACCCTCCTCCTTTTTCAGCCGGGCTTTGGGACGTCCTTGCGGAGAGCAGCCGCCCTGTAAACAGGTGCACGTGACAGAGAGAAGAAACATGCCCGAGCCGGAGAAGGAACTCAGGGAGCCCAACCTTCACTGTATTGGTGATCAGGCGCTAACAGCGCTAACGCGTTGTGCCACCGGGCCGCTATCCAACTTTTTACAAAGCAATAAACCTTCGGTCGACTTCCAACCGCCATCAGTCACTAGCCTGAAAGATACCGCTGAGTCTTTAGAAGACAAAGCAACTGTTTTAAGACTAGTTATCTAGTAAGTTTTATACTTTTTTAATATCCTTAAGGAATTAGAAGGTTTTGTAATAAATGACAGAAAATAGAAATGTTTAGCATATGTTTAGCTGAATCGTGATAGTTCATAGACAAAGTTATACAGTACTAATATTGTCATTTTACACTTGCTGACTAAAACTTTATGAGCTTTTCTCACAAACTTCATTCCATTGTCAGTCATTTGAGACGCTAGTCACTCTCATTGACACGATGTTCCTGCCTTGTCAAATGCTATTTTTGCCAATAAACTCCGAAATTTACTATACTGTATGGTAGCTTGTGGGACATCGCAGTTAGGGGGGATGGAACATAGCACGCACAGCATGGAGGTGGGAGCTGGCGAGGGGGGTGGTCGGCTGGCCGGGTGACCAGTCATCGTGACGAGGGAGAGTGAGGAGTCTGTCACGACCGTCGCGGTAACTCTGGCTCGTTTAAGATCTGAAAATCTGCGGTGTCAACCTTTCCTGTTACAAAGTCACGTTCAGTCATCCGTTGAACAAGAGGGAATAGAACACGTTACAGCGGCCAACTGTAATATTCTCAGTATTTATTTCATTGTTCAAAACTCAACGTTATAAACCCATAATCAGCGGACTGCCACCACAGAGCTACTTACATTCTCTTACTTCCACTCAGAAAAAAATCGAATATACGACCACACTCGGTCTACCCCAGCCTTTTTTTATAGATCCGTCTTCTAAAAATGCAAAAATTACAAAATAAAAAAAAATATTAAAAAAATATATAAAAAAATTAGGACCGCAGTACGCCCTGACCATTGACATCGCCACCGTTCCGCCAAGGCCCGTCAACTAAGATACTATTTTTCGTAACAGAGTCGACTAGCGACAGGTGCAGGTGCGCGTGATTTGTGTTTGGGAGGCTGGTTGGTTGATTTGAAGACAGGCGAGGGGGAGAATGAGAGGATGACAGGAGCGAAAGCGACGATTCTTGGAGCATAGACTACAAGTAACTTAGAGCAAATAAAGCCGTTTGTACGAACCCTCGCTACTATGCCACTTTGCTCAGTCCCGGTAGGTGGCATAAGTAGCGAGATTTGACTGTACTACAGCATCATATATGACAGCTTCCTTGAAAGAAACTAGCGCACAATAAGAAAGATTTCCATGAAGGTGCTTTGGAGGACGGATGGGTGGGTAGATCAGTATCTCCTTTTATTACGGGACTTTGTCGGCAAAGAGCAAAAAAGGTCGGAGGCCGATGTGTTTATTACAGGGCGATGCTCGGTACATCGCGGAGGTCGTGCGATTGGTCCCACACCTTTAGTTTACAGTAGTCAGAGTGCCTCCCTTTCCGGCTGACATTCAACGGCTCTCCCTTTACCTTTACCGGGCCATCCACCCAACCGTGCGTTGATATATGTCACTGTCTTGCTACCTTTCCTCATTTGCTGCCTCCTCTTTATCATCCTCTCTAGCTCCAAATTCCCGCGACACCACCGTGATCATTTATAAACCTAAAATTTGCGGGACAAGGCAGTGTTTAAAATGTGTGCATAATGTGTTCTATTTTGCTGGCTGCGATAGTATTACAGATAAGAGATAGTCTCATTGTATCAGGGATCTACTGTGTAGGACTAATGTAGTGTGATTTGTTTGGTTGATGGAGATCCGGTTAAAAAAAGTCTCAGTGTTGCTTAGTAACTACGAAAAAAAGCAGCCTTGATGTCTCTCGCTTACAGGCTGCAGCGCAGGGGCGGGCCCACACCATGTTGGTTCACAGAGTGGCCACACATCAGTAACATACCTGCCTGATCTCCACTGTTAAGTTCCCGATTTTGCTTGCAGGCCCGCCGCCCTCCTCCACCCCACCCTCCCGGTAGTGGCACCTGTAGCAGCAATCTATGGCACCAACGGTTCTTCAGGCGGTTTTCACACGCGATAAAATCTTCAGTGTCCAGCGCCGTCACCTCTCTGGCTTGTCCAGCGAGAATATGATACCCGCTGACTACACTTCTCAGACAGGCCCCAGCACCCCGAAATTGTATTCTACAGACTTGAAACTCAACTTTCTGCATGTGTAATTACTTGGGTGTTCTGTCCTTAGACCTTTCTTTTAAAAAGAAAAGAAAAGGAGAAGAAGAAAAAAAATCCATGACCAAGGGCCGGGCCCCCTTGACAGCCGCGGGCCCCGGGTACACTAGACCCCCCTGTCCCCCCTCTCGTCAGGCCTGTCTCCTAGAAATCTTGAGATATCAAAACGCCTTATGCATCAGTTTCTTATCATGCCTCTAAGTTTTACAAAAAACCCAAAACCTTTGGTATTATGAACTTATGGTATTTTGTAAATTTGTTTTTAAAAATGCTTGTACGTTTTGAAACAAAAACGTTGATTAAAAGTCACAATTTTCACTTTAAGGTACCACAAAAACAGTTTTAGAAAGTGCTATATTTATGTTTATTTTGTTACTCCTATATTTAAAAACCCTTAAAGATATTTAAAATTATGGATTTAATTTTGGAGTGTACCGTAACCTTAATAACAAATCTACATTCTTTTAGTCCTCCATGGGAATTGAATTTGACCAGAACTTTGGCCTCGAAGTTGCTGTCTGTCCCCCTAGTGCGGCAGCTTTGTCATGATAAGTCCTGCCAGACTGAACAATCTCTCAACAATTCTTGCATTTGAAAACATAGAGCCACATTTTGTGGCTTGGCAAAATGTAAAAAATTCAATAAAGCTGGAAATTGATGGGTACGTCCATCTTCGTTTTTTCAAATGAAACAAAATACCGCTTAACCGCACATGGACGACACAGTATTTCCGGTTACTGAGCGTTCGAGACACGTGGGTGTCTAGCTGTCAACACACCGAGCAGTGAGAGCAGTGGCTGTCGTCGTCTTGCTGACACGCTGTCGACGAATGGTCGTGAAAGTAGCCAACATGTAGCCAAGCTACTTTTTGACCGCTACTTTCTAAAATGTAGCTACGGCTAAAAGCTACTTTTTTTAAATTTGTAGCCGGCTAAGCTACAAGCTACAAAATTTGTAGCCAGCTACAGTAGCTGTAGCTCGGCTACAGCTACTCCCCATCCCTGACGAAGGAGGCAGCACATTCCAAGCACACAATGGCAGGCCCGTCAAAACACACACAATTACCAATCCAACAAGAGGAAAACATCAGATGAAACAAAAATATGAGAGAACTCTGATTCCTCCAGCCAGTTAAGTGAGAGGACATCACTCTAATCAATTTGGCTTTATGGAATGAAATTATGTGCTCAACGTCTAATCTTTCATCTGTGGGCTGAGTTTCATGATTGTTTTATGAAAAGCTTCTATGAACATGGTCATTCAAAAGACTTAAGCAAACTTGCAAGTAGCATGTAATATCAAAAGATGCTACAATTTCATGCCATGATAAGCATATGTGTCAAGACAGTCTGTGCAGGAGAAAATGCTTATTTAAACAAGTTGGAGACATTTAAATACTTTCAGAGCAAATATTAAACAGAGACTGATTAGAAATAACAAAAGTAACTGAGTGTTTTTGTATTTTTTTTGTATAAATTTGGCTGACCTTTCTGCACTTTGTATACCACTCTTCCTCTGCTTTGATAAATATAGCCCTCAGGATTTGAGATATTTTGCTGTGATGCAATGATTCCACCTGCCTTATTCTGCATTTGTTTAAGTATAAACTGTGTTCTTCATTAACTGTGAAGTAAGGGGCACTTTATCTTATTACTGGAGCACTATCTTTGATGGTCAGAGGTAAATTGTTCGATCTGAATTGTGAAACCTGCTTATGATCTTGTTTCGACATTTCTGTCAGAAAAGTAAATCACTTATATTGTAAATCTTGTCAAGTAAAATTGTAAATTGTAAAGACATTTTAAATCTTTATCTATTCTATATATATATACTCTTGTTCAGATCATCATCATTATCACCATCACCACTACCACCACCACCATCAGCATCATCATCCACAGAAGCAGCATTTCTTATATTGCATCAGGTTTTCTCAAGAAGCTACTGATTGCGCATGCGAAAACACACACACACTAACACCCATATAAATTTGTAGACAAGACCTGATCTGTTTATGGCAGTGGAAAGGAGGATATATTGTGTGGAAGTATGGTCATAGGCATGCTGATGTCATTGTGCACTATACTTTAGTTGTTCTTTAGACTAGATCCCCTGACCCACTGTATAGTTTTATATTGATTTAGATTCCCTGTAATGTTTATATGCCCATTGATTTTTATGCTCTGTGTCACCCACCCATTTCTCAGCAGGCGAGCACATCGCTTCCCCATCCATAAATCATACACAAATTTATATAAATACAAAATAAATTTGCAAGTAACTGTGTGTGAATGTGTGTAGCTAAATAATACGTTATTTTTTGAGAGAAAGAGTGTGTGCCTTACACTACTATCAGCTTTGTGCAAGCTGTCTTCGTATTTCATATAACGTCTATTAGTGTCCTTTTATACTTTAATATTGCTCCACTCAGATTTTACTTTTTATGAATAGCACTTTTTTAAAATTCATTTGCTGAAGTATTCTTCATTTCGCTCATTATTTTATCTTCTTTTTTGCTCATTTAGTTGATATTGTCCACATGATACATGACATAAGAACCAAAGATCTTAACCAAAAGTGAAAGGGAGGTAAACTGGTCTAACTACTACTGTAGAACAGTAATGAGAAAAAGGATTTTTGAAACTTTAAATTCTTCCACAGAAAAATGGAAAGTGAAACAGTTTTTATTATAAGGGGATTAAACAACAATAATGCTTTATTCTGCTAAATAGCTAAAGTGCTTTTGAAATCTTATAAATTGCATACATTTAGGGGTGCCCAGAAGTGTACTGCCAATACTTGCTTATCAGTACTGCAATGATAGACCCTTGGTTCAGATCTCGTCTCAGGACATTATGTGATACCTGTATGTGCTGGTTATTGCAGGTTTTTCTAGCTACTTCAGTTTTCACCTCCCTACCACTCCCATCATTGTAAAAAATAAAACAAACCAGCATATGTTATATAATGTTTACAATGAATCAAGATTTTAAATAGAGAAAAAAGGAATCTCATATAACCAGTTCATGCTTTTCAGTTGCTCTTTATACAGATCAATTACATCTCAGGGAAATAAATTTTATTCATCTCACTCCCAGAAAATGTAAAGATTTTATGACACAGATGCATTTTATTCTTTATTGTTTCAAGAAATTCTGTTAATTTCTTTTGGGTGTTATAAGCTTTTGTTTGTGCTTGTGTGTTTGTGCATGAATGTATGGTTGATTGTCATTTTTTTGTAAACCTGTTTTGACAGAAAATTGAAATTAACTCCTCACAGCCAAAAGAACTCTAAAATTTTTTTTTTAAATTAATAAAGTGACAAATTATTTTTAAGTCACCTTTCTGCTATGTATGTTATAAGGAAAAAATTTCTAACATTTTCAAAAGTCAACACCAAAAAATAATGATGTCTTCTTTCTAGTACTCTACAAATGTCTAATCCCAACTATACCTGACTTGAGTGAAAGTTTTATCAAAGACACTTTTTCAACAACAACTGTAGATTTCAAACTGGCCTCCAGACTTGCTTCCTTTTTGTGTTAAAACTAATTTTCTACTTAAAATCTTCTGTTGCTGTCCATTAAATCACAATAAAAGTAAATTTATTATTTTCTTTACATATTTTAGAACACAAACATTGCAATGGAGATATTTAATGAATGACACATTTTAATCTACTTACTTCTTGTTTAGTAAGTTAGTTACCGAGTAAACTCAATGCTAGCAGCATTTTTGCAATGAGTCTGTTTTGGTGGACAATAAATAGGATTGGTGTGACAAATTCTTCCTTTTCCTTACAATTGTGGGTGTGTTTGTTTGGTGGTGAATTGTTTATGATTAGTAGATCTTTACTTCTGTTTTACTGGTTGATGCACATATACACAATGGTAAACACATAAACATACATATAAACAAACATTCTGTCATGTCTAACCACTTGAATATGGTTGCTTATTTCATACTATTTGACTGCTTTATATCGATGTGTACATATATATTCATGTCTGTTCTTATCCATATGAGTTTACAGATTGTGCCTCATATGTATATTCCCTCACAAACACAACATGGATGCATATGCACACAATAGTGTGCACACATCCACAAGCTAACTTGGACAGATATTTAAACAAGGCACACTTACACACCTGAAAAACAGTGTGCACACAAGATTTGACACACATCATACAAATATAAACTTTCTCTAGAAAAGATATAGCCATTTCAATGCTCTTGCATATTCATTTATGTATGACTGCATACGTATGCATATCTGTTTATATGTATATGAGTTTGCATATATGAATATTGAAACATTTCTAAATATCAACAGACATACAACACTCACTGTAGTGTGCACGTTTGGACAAAACCACTTAATCACAAACGTTTGAAGTTGGATAAATATTCAAATATCCACAAAGATTAGAACATGTAGGTGTGCATATCTGTTCTTGTAAGATGCTTTAAATGTGTGTTTGTGTGTGTGAGATCGAGGTTCAGGTTGTTAGAGGGTGAATTACATCTCTACTTAATTAGAGCTTCTGAACCACAAACAGACCTGTCCTCACATTCTTCGTTGACTTCTACTGTAGGACATCTGTATAAATACCCTCTGGATTACATTCAATATTTTCTTTTTTTTTTTTGTTGGGGGGGGGGGGGGAGACTTATTCTTGCACTTACTGGTCAAAGGGAAATACATTGGTATCTGTGCAAGACATTATTTCATAAAAGAGTTTAATTAATTAAAATTCATTTGACTGAGTGAATAAAATTTGTGTAAAATATAAAGTTCTTTTAATGTAAAAGGGACTGTAAATGTAAAGCGTAAAATAAAAGAAAGGCAAATTGTATCGACACTGATTTAATTGCAACCAAAAGGAATAGCTGGTTAGATCACGAACTTATAATACACGTTCATGGTTAGATATTGTTCTGGATTCATTTAAGATAACGTGATTCGGCCAGCGTGTACTAGAAGAGATCATATTAATGACTGACGCAAAGTAACAACTTAAGTTTAAGTTTCTTTCTGAGATGGTGTTTAGTGTGATGGATGTGTGTGAAAGAGACAAAAATACTGTGATATCATTAACATGCAGTGCTTATATATTTCAGTGTAAAGCAAATCACATGTGAATTAAGAAACATTTGCACTAAATCATATAACAAATACAAAAATAATTTCAGTTCTTTTAAACTCATAAATTAAATAATTTTCCATCTAAAATTTAATGCTGCTGTACATTGATTGACAGATGCAATAAAGAGTTAAAGCATACATAGATTTCACACATACACATTCACGTAAACATTCTCTCAGTAACATGCAACCACTTGGGTGTGCTTCATGACACACAACAGATAAAAACAAACATATGCCCATATTAGTGTGCACATATGCTCGCTAAAAAAATCATTTTGAGATGTTTGCCCAAATAAACATATCTCCACTAAGATAGCAGAAATAAGTGTAGATGTTCAAACTCGTGATTGTAAAACTTTATTTGTGTGTGTGTGTGCGTTTGGCTCCGACAGTATGACAGTAAATTAAACCACAGCATCCCCACCAAGAGCTCCTCAACCACTGATCACTGCATGTTAAAAGTCGACCTGCCCTCTGTCGCTGTGTTCTGCTGCAACCCAGTTCTCAACAGTCCTAATGTTTACTGATGTAAATAAGTTTGTTGTTAGATTGTTGTCTTATTCTACATTTTGTGCTGCTGCCTAGTGTACGATATCTAAGAATATAAATACCTGCTATCCTGCACTCGAAAGTTTACTGCAGACAACTTTTCTCACCAACTGGTCCAAGGGAGATAATGAAGATAATCCAATCTTAGCGCAAGACTATAATTCCATGGAAGTATAGTATAATTGTGCTGACAAAGTAAATAAAATTAATGAATCACATGAAGAATTTTGTGTGAAATAGGACTAGGGCATAGAAATTAGGAAAACGAATGTTACATTGTGTGTGAACAAGACAATAAGCCAGATATGAATATCATATTTGTGTCCCTTGTGGTGTACCTGGTGTTGCCTGAGTTATAAACCACTATAAGCATTAAATTCTCAATACTGACAAAAAGAAAAGGACATGTGGTTTGCAATAATTGTTAAAAGATTCCATCTAGTAGGTTAAAAAGGAAAAATGCAATCAATATGATTGTTATGGGTTAATCACAGATGGCAATTAAGGAGATTTAATACTAATACTGAATACCAAAAATTTATTAGTTTTCTAACTTTGTATTAATATTGTAATTATTATCATGCCACCTGGAAATATAAGCACTTTATAATCATATATTTAAAAAAAATCATAATTATAACTACAAAAATATTTATAAAGGATTATATCGCAGCAGCAGTAGCTATCCTTTAAGCATTTAATATACATAATATGTATATACAGATGCTTGCAATGTTAGAAACACAGAGTGACATAATACACAGGCATATAAGCACAATCTCTCCATTCATGCCTACACACCCCCACCCATGCACACACAAACGTTTATGCACATTGGCTTCCAGAAGGTCCTTATGCAAGCTGTCATGGGGTTCATTTTGATGCAATTTTACCAATGCACTGTTGTCACAATAGCAACCACTGTCACAGAAGATCAAAAGCATTAAATAATGGAGAATATTTTTTCTAGGATTGTCCTTCGCATGATTGGATTAGGGATTTTTGAGAGTGTTGTTTGTCAGAGGAAAAGTATAGGTATACTATATAAGAAATACAGCAGAATTTTGTAAAATCTTAATTTACTTGAAAGTTCTCAGGTATTATACAATAATTACAATACACATATCTTTTGTAATGTATTAAAATTAACAGATGTTTGTGGTATATAATTAAGTCTTTTAACCTGGGGTTGGGAAGAATACACTAGATGAAATGACATTAGCAGTGTGACCATTGTGGCAGGGGAAAAAATTTAACAAATAGATGCTTGTCCATTCTTTGATACTAACTGGTCATTTGCATATGAGGTTATTCACTTCTTTGAGCTGCTTGAGTGGCCATCTTGCTACCACAACACAAGCAACTGTTACTCAAGAGTACTAGCAATGGATCAGTCATCAGAGTCATATATGCAGATTAACAGCATGCAGCAGCATGCCCAGCTATTTCTACAGATGTATTTCCATAGAAAACCTCAAAGTATTTTAAATCAAAGTGATGAATGTTTGCAACAAAAATGGTGTGTGCAGAAGGCAACTTTAGTCACACAGCACATTATAAAGGAAGAGCAATAGAAGAAAACACTTGTTTATTTCAAACACTTTAATTTTGCAAAGTCTTTGTGAAACAAACTTAAGACAAGTGGGTTCTCCTGTCACAATTATTTGTTGAGCTACATGAAGGTTACTCCACACTGGCAGTTTAGCAGATGAGAAGCATCAGGTAGTTAATTACTATAGCGGATAAATGTGGTTCTTTGGTGGAGCTCGGGACTTGACGGTGGAGGCTTCAAAGCCAGACGTTCCCCACGTAAATTTTATTTAATCAAAAACATATAGGGGTTTACTGTTAAGCGTTAATCACTTTTGTTTGCTGTTATTTTTTAATTTTTTTTATTTAGTTCATATTTTTGTTGGCGTTTTAATCTAGACGTAGAGCCTTAATTAATTGAGTGAGATGTAATAAAAATGGAATCCTCGAGGTATACTCTGACTCAGTCAAATGAAATAAACCTTAATTATGTACTTTCCGTGTGAAGTTTCAGTTTCAGATTTCTGGCTGAGCGATGAATGTTGATAAGATCTCTAAACTATCAATTGCTTTCTGTTTAAATGCGAGCAATGAAGAATGTTCTCTGTAATTCTGCATACTGCTTCAGTATACTTTAACTATAAAAAAACGGGAACGAGAGAGAGAGAGAATGAGAGAAACTTTGATGGTTGAATTTTGATGCAATATCAAAGCATGCGGGAGGCAAACAAGATCGAGTTCGGCAATATAAGTACAATGTAGACGTTCAGTCAAAATTTAAGGAAGAGTGTTCCTTTCATCTACTTCAATGCCTCTTATTAATTTTAAGGGATCAAAGCGGGTGATTTGAGCATAAGCCGTCGTTATACACTTACTGTGGACAGAATGCTGAATAGTTTTCAGAACACATTGGCTTATTAAACTATCAAGTGTCAGCTGTCTCTCTCTACAGAAAAGGCTCGTGTGGACACAGAGGCAACACTTCGCTTACTTCACTTCACCCCAAATTAACAATTTGACATAAGAATCCCTATACAAGGTGACAATGTAATCACTGTTCAAAAATTAGCAAAATGTGAGATCTGGTACTGATGTATGTAGCTAAACTATATCCTCTGTGTGCAAGAACTATATGACCCTAATATGTGAAAATCACACCTACTCTTTTGACACAAAATCAGTTTCTTTTACAAGAATTGTAACAAGTGTTTGATGCTAGGGAACATTTTATTGTACTTTAGCGACAGCACAGGTTCAGCCTAGATGTTTTCCCATAGTAGGTTTCAGACATGTACAAGGTGTTAACTCATTTCCTTATTAATATTTTACACATTGTTTGATTTTTATTGTCTTTTCCCACATTTACTTCCAGTATCCTTCCTTGTTAATTGACTATTAGAACCTCCCTTTTCTCTTCTCCTCATTATAATATCTATGGTCTGTTTTCCTTGAACAGTCTTCAGTTTCAGTTTTTGTATCAGATGTGAAAACAAAGAGGACACCAAGTTTTGCACTAGTCGGTCTGACTAGTTAGTCACTGACACCTTTCCATCTTTATCTTCTTTCGCTTCTAAATATATTATTAAGTTTCATTTTCAAAGCAAAACATTATTTATATTTCCCTCAATTATTTTATTTGCATTGTATGCTTGTAATAAACTACATTATCAATCGCATCTTGCTTCATTTAATGTATTTCGTACAAATAAATTAGAGTATGACAAATAGATACTGTATGTCCATTAAAACTGGTAGGAATGATCGTTTTCATTATCAAATGAATTGATTGCATTTATAATGTTACGTAAACCCAAATGGTGGTTTCCTTACTAAAGGACAATCTCACTAACAAACTGAGGTTTAGCAACAAGTAATTCTATATTATCAGGGAAATGCAGTGAAGTTTGCTGTGCCACTGGAGTGAACTGTAACTGCGAAAACAACGAAGAACAATGTAACGGGTTAATGAGGTCTTGACTTTTCAATGACACCGGCAGTGTTCCTTGTAACCTTTCAAGGAAATATCTACATTAAAATTAACTATCCCCGACAAACGGTTCCGGACCTTCAACATGAGCGCGTCCTGGAGAACTGTTGGCGTTTGTTTTCTACTTTTGTTATTGCAGAAAAAAGTACTTGCCTCGACCTGTAAGTTCTGACACTATAAACGTTTTGATGCAGCGTGCTAATCCTCGACTGAATTATTTTGGCCAATTTCTCTGTAAACTATTTTAGACTAAATTTGTAGCTCATTTTTCAGTAAGTATGATGAGCAGGCTGATTGTTCGTGCAAAATTTCTGGCAATTTCTGTTAAATTTTGTTTTTCTTTAATAGCATGCCATTAGAACTTACAATATCAAGCCAAACGATTTTTCATCCTCAAAAAGAAAAAGCCCATTTTAATACTAAAACAACAAATTCAATTTTTTTAGAAAGTTTATACAAAGAGGAATTCAGGGTAGAACTAGAAAACTAATTTAATACTAGGCTTTTCTGTTTTTAGGTGGACTATCTAATTTTACTGACACCCTTTCCGAAGAAGAAAATGGTTCTATTAACACCAACTATACTGTCGACATTACGGCAACACCAGAGACAGTTAACTTCGTTTATCAAGTTTGTGAAGAGAACTCTTTAAAAACTGCATGCAGCTTTATTCGTGACAAGGACTCTATGACCATGGTTGGCCACGACAGGAGCCAAAAGAAAGGAGTTAGCTGCTACTGGGAACAACGAAATGTCAGCAGGTCTGTGATGGCTTTAGACATCTACATTTCTCAGGTCATCACGAGGTCACTGAGTGTGATGGTGCTGTCTCTAGGGAGAGGCGGGATTGCCAAACCAAAGCGAATCATCCATGTTAATGTACTTTGTGAGTAAGCTATTTCTCTCTCTCTATTTATCTATACAATTTTATTTAAATACATGGACATATTCAGAACTGGTTTTAGTCACATGTAATTTCTTTCTTATTTTTTTTAATTAATAATCTTTAAATACTCCCAAAATATTCCAAAATATAATTACCGGATAGAAAGATTTAATCATACAGTATGCTTTCAAACGTTTACTTATGTATGTATTGATAATTACTAAATGTGCTTCCTCAAGTGTATTTATTATCGTGTGTGTGTGTACGTTTGTTTGTATATATTTCTCTGTGTGTGTGTGTGTTAGACCCACCTAATGTTTCAAGTCTGACCGTCGACGGACACGAGGTTGATGGTGATTACATTATTGAGGAAGGCAAAAAGACCGATATTTTCTGCGTATTTGACAAAGGCAACCCCCAAATCAGTTTTCAGCTTCTGGATAAATATAGATATGAAATTAAATCTGCTGGTAATGAAGAACATCTCAGCTATTCACTCACTGTCTGGTGCAAACACGACTGGCCAGTGGTCAGCTGCGAAGGAAGCAGGTCGACACGGAACAGATCAGTCTCCTTTCTGGTCAGGTGTAAGTATGACTTGAGTTTTTATATCATCTACCTCACAATAAGTTCAGTAACCTGTTTATTTTGTGCACAGACTGATAGGCATGTCTTTGAGATCCACTGTTTGTCTCTATATCTAAGCAAGAGCTTGCTACTGCATGCCTAGAGTTTGATACATGTGTTTTTAATGTGAATGCATATGAGAATGTGAATTCCCTCCCCCTTTTTTTCCATATTCGTGCGAGAAATATAATTGCATGCCTGGGTATGAGACAATGTCTTTGATCCCAGACGCTGTCGAAAATGTTTTTTTTGTGCCTTGGCCTGTGAAACCATCTTTATGTTCCTGGGAGTATCGAGGTTTCAAATTCCCACAACTGTGTTAAAGAGGACTAAGCTTTAACGCTATGCAGTAAATAGTACTAATGATGAAAGTATAATTATACAAGAAATACTTAATAAATATAAAGTATCCTTACAAAATGGAGTCTTAAAAAATTGTGTCTCAATGTTACGTTGTTTTCTGATGTCTCAAACAGTAGCAATGGTTTATTTCTAATGTGGGTTCAGTTTATTAATAATGAGCTGTTGAATTAATATTTTACGTAATTTTTGCCGTAATTAAAGTGCAGAGATAAATTTAATTTAAATGGTTAATTTGTCACAGGTCCTCCTCAGTTTCTTGAAAAAATGAAAATCGTTAATCTACGATCTTTTGAAGAGCTAACATATCATGTTAAGGCTCACACGGCAGCGTTCACTGAATGCCACTTGACACCAGTGGTTTCAGACGACGACAGCAGCAGCAACAACAACAACAACATCAGAGGACTAAGCTGCATCCTTAGCGGTAAACCACCGAATCTCGTCCTGAGCGTTTATCTACACAAACAAGCAAGTATTACCCAAGGGAACTGGACACTGAATCTTCGAAATGAAAAAGGTTCTGCCAACACTATACTGAGCATCATTTATGGTGAAAGTAAGCATACTTTTTACTGCTAGGTAGTAAACATCTATGAACATTTGCTGCAAAATATACAGAAACATAATAATAGGACTAGCATCCGAGTAACAGTGAGTGAAATACCAGGCATGCACAATTCGAAGCATGTATTTATACTGCTTTCCTTACATGCTAATGCAAATATATTCTAAAACAAACAAATGATTATTTAATGTAAATATACACAGGAGATAATAAGCTCTGGCATACCTACATAAATTATTCTTGGTTTAATGGCCTGTGAGAATCAATGGGTAGCGGGATAGAGCACTAAGAAATATGCCACATATTGTTGTTACTGATATTTAAAATTGAACATACTTGTCGATATACTAATGTTTTTAAATTTTGTATATACTTTAACTTAACAGTGATGACCCTTCGCCTAACTGACTGTAGGAGGCAGAGCTCGGTGGTATTTTTGTCTTATCTGATGTCTTCCTCGTGTTGGACATGGTTGTGTATGATTTTAATATGCCTGTTGTCGTGTGTTTGAAAATGTGGAGCCTCTTCCGTGTCGGTGGCTTCGGTTCCTTTTCGGCGGGCAGACTTGACAGTCGGCGCAGTTCCGCTTCATGTCCGTTTGACCTTTGTGTATCAGTGAACTTTAACCTGTGCTGGGGCTCATTCGTCGTGCCAGTGCGACTGGTTCCATCTGTTGGATGTGCTACTTGGAACTGCATTTGCTATGGTGAATTGTATGACTGATATTTTTGTTTGATATTTGGACTACCTATTGAGGTTCATGTTGTGTATGAACTCTGCCCTTAGGCATGGAGTACACGGTCTGCTACATACCCACAACATTTTGTTATGTTGCCACCTTATTCTGACTTCCCCTGATGTTACTTGTGAAGCGCCTTGAAATTGCTCATAAGGTACATAAGGTACAAGCTAACTTTTATTTATTTATTTCTCTACCAAAGCTTTCGTGTAAAGACAGGAGAAGCTTATGATGTTGATGACAGCGACGTTGACAATAATCACAGGACAACGGATTCCAAAATATCTCTATATATATATGATTCAGGAATACTTCCAGCTTTTTCTAGTATGCATTACTGTGATCATTCGTTTCTAATGGAATTACAGTGTCTGGTAATGTGAGTTGATTATCATCTTTAATTGCAGTTATATATATATGTAAAAGATGGTTGTAGGTCACACACCGCTGCTTTCTGTCGACCCATTAATTTTGTTTATTATGTGTACTTCTGCTTCTCACCATTGACTCCAGAGAAGCTAAGGTTAATATTGCACATAAATTCAAACTCTGATTAAAATATTTACAACGACAAAAGGTTTGTTAAAGGTGGTTGTCAAGAGCAGACCAAATCGCCACACAAAAGGTAAGAGTATTGATGAATATCTGAAACTATTAAGTGGTCCTTCACATTAGTGAAGCAAGTTGAATTAATGTAAGCATTTGAGAAAAAAGAATGTGAAGTGTAAATTATACAATCAAAATAGATACACGTTAGCATTCTCAGCAAAAATCTGTATGAGGTAAAGGTTTCCAAAAGGGCACAGAGATATTGTCATGTATTTGTCCGCATTGAATTCTCTCATGTATTAACTGCTTATGAAAATTGGATTTAATGAAATAGTAAGTAAATAAATGTGTACATATAAAAAAATATTTACACGGGTCCTCAGTAAGACCAAAGCAGCTTTGATGTTACAGAAACAAGCAGTTTTATTTTTCAAACTACACCCTATATGAGATGCTCCTTTAAAATCATTGCACTTATCACAAGGAACAATTCATTTCCGCACTTTCCGGATTTTAAAATCCTTGAATCAGGGAATGATTAGATAATCTTTAAACATTTAGGAAATTTTCCGTCTAAGGTCAAATACTCCATTCCCTGTTTCTCTCTGTTTTGTTTCTGACCCCTTGAATCGTAAGTGTAATTCGTGCTGAGGACCAAGTAACAGAGCTACATTTTCCATACAAAGGAAAAGAAAAGCTACTGCTCATCTAATGCACCGAGCGTCCTTTCATCAAACGAAATCAACTTTACAACTAAAAAAATTGCTTTTCTAAATCTATCGCAAAAGCACGCAAAAAGATTTTTAAATATTTTCAAAATCATTTAAAAAAGCTTATATTTTGTTTGCCAGGTCGACAGGAGGATGTTCAAAACAACAGTTCATCTTTGGCAAGAATCCTTAGCCAGCAGATGAAAATCAGTATTGCAAAGGAAGCATACCAAGCATTTCTATTGAGCTGGAAAAAAGGACTTGCTGAGAGGAGAGCCAGGCATGTGTGTATACCATTTGTTTAGAAAAGCTTTGAGCCCATGGGACTATTTAGTGCTAACAACATCAGACAATGATAGACAATAATACTCTTTGTTGCACAGAAAAACTGAGGACACCTGGGTCCTGTGTTACGAAGTTGGTGAAGGGCATGTCGCACTTCTATCTAGGGCCCAGAAAAAAAATATGTAAAATTCTTTTTTATTGGGCTCTATGTCAGTTTTATCTGGGAATGCAGTGTGAGGACTGTGTCGCCCTTAAACATATATACATTCCTGTGAAATTCCTGTGATTCATGATTAATATACATGTTTTCTAGGTAGATAATCTGTGTGTTCTCTAAATATATTACTGGCATTTGAGGATGATTTTGATTGATAAAGGATAAGTGTGTTTTAACAAATGTCACAGATTGCATCAAAGACTGCCATACATAGTAGCAAACATGTGCATAAATCAAGACAAAGGACTGAGATCAGAACAGGCACGGTTTTGTCAGGATAGGTCATGCACTGACGACATAGTCACCATCAGTATCATCATTAAGCAGTCTATTGAGTGTCAACCCTCCCTTCATATAACTTTTGTCGACTTTGAGAAAGCATTTGACTGTGTAGACGGGACGTCAACTGAAGGCTGATGATCCACTACGGTATTCCACCTAAGCTCATAAGCATTATTCATGGGTTGTACGAAGACTCGTCCTGCCAAGTTATCCACAGTGGCAAACTCACTAAAACTTTCGTAATGAAGACCAGCGTAAGACAGGGTTGCATATTATCACCGATAATCTTCCTAATGGTCACAGACTGGACTATGCACAAGACAACCCAAGACAACAACACCAGTATCCAGTGGACCTTCACAAATGGCATGAGGACCTAAGCTATGCAAAAGACATTAGTCTCCTATCTCAGCGGCAGCAACATGCACAAACCAAACTGAGTAAGCAAGTGGAGGAAGCAGAAAGAATGGCTTAAAGGTCAACAAAAAGAATAACAAAGTAATAAGAATCAATAACAAGCAGGAATTCCCAATCCAGCTTCTAGGAGAGAACATCCTGGAAACAGATAGCTTGAAGTATTTGGGAGCATTGTCAACAAGAACGGAGGAGCGGACGATGACATCAAAAGCCCCATCAACAAGGCCAGGCATGCTTTCAACAGCCTGTGGTCCATTTGGAACTCCCGAGCATTACCCTTCCGCAGTAAGATCCGCATCTTCAACACCAATGTGAAGGCAGTCCTACTGTATTATTCTGAAACCTGGAGAGTGACAAATACTATCAACAACAAGCTGTAGACCTTTACCAACCAATGCTTACGCCATATTCTTGGAATAAGATGGCATGAAAAGAACTCCAACAGCAGCCTGTAGAAAAAAAAACAACAACCAGAATGCCACTAGCCAAGAGGTCAGATGGAGCTGGATAGGACACACCCTGCGCAAACCAGCTGACACCATTGCCAGGCAGGCACTTTACTGGAACCCTCAGAGGAAGAGGAGAGTTGGGAGACCGAAGCAAACTTGGAAAAGAACAGCAGAGAGCGAGGCAACGGACATCGGAACAACATGGGCCCAGCTGAAGGGAAGGGCTGCCCTATACCGGGTCCGCTGGCGAGGTGTTGTTACTGCCCTATGCTCCTCGAGGAGTAATAAGGAATAAACACAAAAACATATTTTAAAGATTAAAAAGCTATCCATTTATTTCCCACAAAAAACACACCAAAAAACACCGAATAAAACAAGATTTTCAAACAAATCATTCTAAATCACACAATAGAACTCTCCCATAGAAACTAACAAGAAATCGCTTTTTTTTCTTGGCATGAGGCAAATAGCAAAGCCATGGTTAAGGAGATTACGAATAGAGTAGCTGCTAACTATATGTTTTCAAAAGCATCTTTCTATTGTCTAGCAAAATTTTCAACAAAATGGAAAACAAAATTAAGTATATATATATATATGAAACCAATACAACTTTCAGCTGTTTATTTAGAACTGGGAAGAGCACTAGTTAAAATAAGGCATTACAGGATGATGCAAGAGCTCAGTAACAATCGCTGGAAAGAGAGTAAAATGCATCTCAAAAACATATTCCACTAGTATTGTTTTGACAAAGAGGTACGAGAAATAGTATCTTAATGGTTTTTTTTCTAAATCACACCTGTATATGTCAACAAAACAGAAAATGACGAAAGGGAAGCATTTCTAAAAATGGACTCGCGTGAGCCTATACTTCATTGGCTTGTGGCCAGGCAAATATTTCTCCTCTGCCATGATGTAGGTCTTCTCACTAATAATGAGTTCTTGGAATTCCGGCACAATTTTTTCTGCAGCATCTGTAGCTTTCTCATGTCGCACTATCCTGTGTATGCCTATTGTCTTTAAATTTCTAGATTCTTCTCCGACTTGCCTTGAATGCCTTCTCATCTTCAGACGTTATGCCTGGTGCCTTCCTGACAAGGTCCACATACAGTGCCTTTGCTTTTGCGCGTGTAATACCTTCAGACAGAATCGCTTTTTAACTGCTTCTCCTTGATCCACACCAGCAGCTTCGCAAAATCTTCTAGGAGTTGTGGAAATTGCTTGGTACTCATGATAACTCCTATGGCCACATTAAGCATGTAAATTTCTCTCTCTTCGCAGTTTGTTAATGACAAACGGTCGTACAACTTGGCAAAATCAGCCACACGCAGACCACGCTGTTTTCCTGTGATCTCTTTCTTTAGTTCTATGAAATGTATCCTTCTTAACAGCAGCACTGTCCTTAGCAACCATCTTATTGGACTCAATCATGGGTTTCAAAATTTCTTCACGTAAGTCAAAAAAGCAGCACCATCCAACCAACCACCAAACCAACAAAATCACCAAAAAGCGCATATGATAGCAAAGAGGCTTCAACTACTAGCAATCAAAGGACATGTTAAGTCATAAAATGTCCACACAGATATATATATCGAGTTTGAATAGCATAGAAGAAAGTAACAGAGTTATACAAAAATACACAGTATTTATGCTAATAATAATAACAGTGCAAGTAATAATAATATTAGTAGGTACCGGCTCACACGCCTTCCCGCTGGTGGACAGCGGCGATCGCACGAAAAAATCGCTCGTTTTCAAATCGAAGTGTTTTATGGTTTATCAGGAACACAACAATTACATTTAAATCCCTATGCAAAGCAACTTTTCCTAGTTGAGCAGAATATGCATTTGTTTTGTGTGACTGAAACAATTATTTGTATTTTGTGAGGATGAATGGTACCCAGCAGGAAAATGAGCAACCTCTCAGCAGCTATTTTCTGTGCCCCGTGTAGCGCATGTTGATGGTTGGGTCGGTGTTTGTGCTCGCGTTCAAAAATGTTTGCAATGGATACTGATGTATACATATCGAATAAAATAAGTAAAGATTGGAGGAAAAGTCTATGTAATTTTTAACGAAGTTAAAGCACAGTAAAAGACGACGCAAAAATCCGTTAACTTTGAAACTAAGTAGCTTGAAGCACGTGCACGATACCATGGGGCTACATCGGTTAGCGTGGAATAGTAATTTCGTCTGAAGAGCGTGGAATATTACTTCTAGTTTCAAATAGCTAGCTATTACAAGGTAAAGGGACCTATCCTTAAAATAATTGGCGCATGCAGTCACAATTTGTCTGTTTTGTGTAACTGAAAGAATTTGTATTTAGAAAGGAGAAATAGTACCCGGCATACAAGAAATGCAGCCTCTCAACTGACATTTTCCGTGTGTGCCTTGTACTGCATGTTGATGGTTGAGGTGGTATTTGTGTTCGAGTTCACAAGCTTTCGCAAATTAATTTTTAAGTCAGCTGAGTAAAAAGCCAGTGTTGGTAACTTCTCATACAAAGTACTTGGGGACTTCTATAAGATTTTCAGATAATACATAGACAAGAGCTTTAAACATGTGACTTTAAGAATCATGAGTATTTTGAGAGGATAAACGCTACCCGGCTCAAAGAAATAGGCAGCCTCGCGGAGGCCATTTTCCATGTGCCGTGTAACGCATGTTGATGGTTGGGTCGGTATTTGTACTCGAGTTCACCAGGACTTCGAAATGGATACTGATGTATACGCATTGAATTAAATCACCGAAGATTACTGGAAAGTCTATGCAGTTATCAACGAAATTAAAGCACAATAAAAGACGACATAAAAAATTCAACTTGGAAACGAAGTAGCTTGAACCACGTGGTTACATCGGTTAGCGTGAAATAGTATTTCTTCTGAATAGCGTGGAATATTACTTCTAATTTCAAATGCAGCTACAATTTGTTTTTGTTTTGTGCAACTGAAAAAATCATGTGTATTTAGAGAGGATAAATGGTACCCGGCATACAAAATGGCAGCCTTCGCAGACATTTTACGTGTGCCGTGTAACCTTTTTTGATGGTTGGGTCGGTATTCGTGCTCGAGTTCACAAGCTTTCGCAAATTAATTTTTAAATCAGTCGAGTAAAAAGTCAGTGTTGGTAACTTCTCAGACAAAGTATTAGAGGACTTCTAAGATTTGTAGATAATACATATAAGAGCTTCAAACATCACCAAATTATTGTGCTAAAACTGTTACACAAATCACAAACCCCATATAGCACTATCTCCAAAACTAAATTCTGGTTTAAAATTGTTTCCTTATGTTTTCGTTTACTTTGATGTGAACATAGCAAAAATAATCTTTTAAAAATCTATTGTTGTGAGCCGGTACCTAATATTACTGAGAAAATATTAAAAAATCTTGAGAATATTTACATACACTCCAGCTACAAAACAGTAGAGGGGAGAAAACGGGTTTGGGTCATTACTTTGTTGTTGTTGTTGTTGTTTTAATGAGTCTTTTGTTTAATGCGGAATGAGAGTAGTTTGAGATTTATGTCGAACCCGCACTAGATGGCTATTTTTCACATCAAGATGTGGGTATTCTTTGTCGGCGATTTCTTGTTTTTCAGTGATGTTAAATCCATTTCTGTAAATGGAAGATACAGGTAAAACACAGATCTTCAAACGTTCACTCCTATTTACGCTCAGTTCCAAGAAAAAGAAAACCAAAAAGGGCAAACAGAAAACATAGATAAAGGTGTGAAAATTAAACATTAATCTAAGAGTTGCACTCTATGTCTACTTTAGTTTTTCATCGATAAACATAGGCCCTTCTATCAACGAGTAATTGTGAAGCTCACTGAACTATGGTAAATAGTTATCGAACAAAATCATTGATTGATCTTTGTAATTTATATAAATAAATAAAATTTAAAACCAGAAAAATATGCCATGGCTTTTCTAAAACCAAAGAGAACATTTTCAGTGCATGTAAGTTATTTTTATGTATACATTCTCAAAAATACATTTCCGATTTCTTTTACAGCACTGTGCACTTACCTTAGGACCTGGCTTTTGTTGCCGGGCTGCTGTCGAGAATTCCAGTCAGTTTAGAGTTGAGCTCATCCTGGTCCAGTTCGTTCCTTTTGTTCTCGTTCCCAAGAAAAGATATTTTGCAGTCTTGATCAACTTTACAAGGCTGGATTTCCTCTGTCCAGCAACTGAAATGAATAGTTTTCAGAAGATTGTGGACTTTTAACGAGAAAACCATTAAAATATCTTGTGTTTCTGTATTACCTCATAATGCAGAGGAACAAAGCTATATTTTCCATTTCTTTTCGTTAAATGATAATGAGGTACTACCATGACAGCTGTAGGCATATAGTCCCTTTAGACAGAAGAGCCAAACATTCCCCAAAGGTGTAGCTAAAGAGTTTGCATCAGTACCATAAAAGTGAGAAACAGAGAGAACAGAAACGTTTTAAAACTGAATTAAAGTCTTTTTTCATTGACAAGTGACTTTTCAATGGCTGTGTGTCTGAGAGTGTGTTAGAGTATAATGGCAGTAAAACGTCATGTGAATGTGTCTTAGTAACTCTAAATAAGTAACCTAAATCACAAATCAGTAAGTTAAATCACAAACATTTAACTTACATTCTTCTCGTGTAGGAATGTTCATGATCTAAAACAAACACATAGAAAAATACCTTTGTGTTTACAAGAGTCGAAATTTGTAATATGTCACATTTAATCCTCATCTAATTGCTATTTTCAACAACAAAAAATCGACTAATTTAGCTTCATGATTTTTTTCACTTTGTCAGTTGTCTTAACTTGGTAGATTTGCAGTTTGGTTTTGGTTGTTTTATTGTGCTGTACTCATCAATGCTGTGTTTAAAATGCTTAAGCAAATGAGACAAAGAAAAGATGTTTACGTTTTTTAGTCCTGAATCTCTTGAACCATATAAAGGTGATGCACAAGAGCAGAAGAATCACCCCAACGATGGCAGAAACGGCAGCACAGATAATAATCAACTGATTATCATCTGCTTGAACAAAATATTTTTAAATACATAACATTGTGAAATAGAGCTTACTGACAGAATATTGCAATTAAAAAGACATGCAAGGAAAAAGATAAGCAATCAAAAAACTTTTTATGAAGGAAAATATTCTCTTAAATATAACTAATATCTAAATAGACGTCCTTTCATTTAGCTGATTGGAAAAAGTGAGAGAGCAGAATCACAACTTTTGTCACATTTGTTCGTCCTTGGACAGTTTACCACAAATAGAGCACATATCTGATTTTTCATTTGTGCCGCAAAATGTTTCCTTTGATCAAAAATCTAATTTTAACAAAACATAAGATATTGCTTAAAATTGTATATTCTATTTAAGCTTTCTTTCAGTCATTTCCTTTAAAATTCATTTGGTATCACACATTATTTACACTTAGACATCAAAGAGCATTAGCGAAGGGATATGACTTATCATACATATTACACTTATTAAAATCCATGAATTGTTATTTAACGCTTTCATCATTATTAACTCCTCGTAATCAAGTCTAGTTTCTATTTCTAAAAGGAATTCAATTTAATGCAATTTCACAAAAATAAAATCACAAAATCAAGTACTTTTTCAGCTGTTAAATTTACTTGATTTACTTGCCTTCATTTCCAGAGTGTTTGGTCGTTACAAAACCAGGAATTACTGAAAACAAAAAACACATGTTTATGTTGAAAATAAGAATGGTTCAAAAAACTCTGTTTTATAAAAGTAAGTATACGAATTAGGAACGAGTGCTCTGCTACGTGAGCTATTCATACAAGAGGTGGGTCAGATTTGAAACTTTGGTAGTTGGTCTCTATCAAAACAAGAACAGTAATGAGAATTTATATAGCACAATATCTCAACCAAATGCAAACTCTTTCCACTTAACAAAATTAAAAAATGGTCACAAAGATGTAGAACAAAGAACAATGGGAAGACTTTGTTGACATTCTTCATAGCCACGCCTTTATGTATTTTGCTTTCTATTGGAACAAAGACAGTCAACGGGTATGTGGGATAGTATGAAGTTTTAAAGCAAATTACACTTTAAAAATGAATAGCTTTTTCATGGTGTAACAAAGCTGCCTTTTTTATAATTAATATGACCCATCGTACACGGTTTTTGTTGTAACATTAGGCGTGTAATTGTCTTCATGTAGATTTTTGAAAGGAAAATAAGGTGTAAAGGAAGCGTTTTCGCTCTCAGAAAACTGAATTCAAGTGACCCATTCGTTTTTGTTTTATTTTGGAAAGTCCTTAATAAAAAAAAGGGCTGATCTTTCACATTAAATGGGACTGTGTAAAACACCATAGAAAAAGTCCACACGCAGTTTTATCTATTCAGATGTCCTTCCTCTCTCTCTCCCTCAAGCAGTCAGGACGAATGTGACAAATCATTATCCCTTGAGTCTCACATCAATGCAATCTGTTTTGATAGTCCTTGAACTTCACAAGATCAGCCAGATCCTAATATTCCTGTCCCACCAAACTACTCAATATGTGCTGTCACAGCTGCACTACTGAAATGCTCAATATAACGATCTATCTTAATTGCTTACTGCACACAAAGGGATCCAAATGTTGTGCTGTCTTCCAAAAGCAAAATATCGGACCATGTTACACTGATTCTCAGAATGCTTTGCTGGCTGCCAGTCCAAGCTCACATATGATTACAATACGCCACACCGTGTGCGACCAGTGTTACCCTTACATATATATCTACTGAAAATACCACCAGGGTCGATCTCTTTAATCTGCTTGTGTTGTCCTACAGTGACACACATCAGACAGATGAGTGTCAGACGCTTATTTTCAACCGAAGACTCCACTGTTGGGAATTTTCTTCACTTTTCTCTTTGGCCATGTCGTCATACAGAACACTGAATACACAAGTCAAAGAGGACAGAGATAAAACTGAATAGGAAACGTGAAGGAGTGGACTGGTCTTACCATACAAAACCTGCTCAACACCGCTCAAGACAGACCTAAGTGGTCAGCCTTGTCAGCGTTTACTCCTAGGGAGGTTTGCACGACCAAGGATCCACATGATCCCTGGCAATCAGCAAGTGGCAGTCAGAGTGTGAATTAGTGAGGCATTCAACATTTCAAGTAAGGAAAATAGTATACTAAACACAATTTTTAAGTTTATCATAAAATGGCCTTCTTCTGTTGCCAGCTATTTAGAGAAGTGGAATGAATTTATATTTATCCGTTCAACTTGTTGTGTCTTTTCTAGGAGCTATGGGCTGGTAAACATTTTCTCATATTTAAAAACTTTACACACTCAATGGACAGTCTGTGAATATGTTCTGGCATTTTACTTACTTAATCATAACATTATTAAATCTTTTGAATGTTTGTAAGAGGAGGTTATATCCACATGTGTCTGTGGATCCTGTTCCGTACTTATTCTGGGTCCTTTTATTAATATTGTGTCTAGATTACTTTAATAAAAAGAAATCACAAAAGCATCACCATTACAGAATCAGTATAAACTACAAATTTTGTGTTTTTTCGGAGCAAAGAGTTGGCTACAGAATTACAGAACACACACGTGTCGTGTATCTTTATGGGACAGTTGTTAACGCTTTGGAAGAACTTTATCAAAAGCTTAGGATTAATAATTACTTTTTCAAAGGATTTAACAAATATTTATAAATTTTGAATCTAGATAACTATGTTCAAAATTTGTATTTAAATAATAATTTAGAGAAGAGCCTAATATCGCGATCAAAGCGTATCTGTATCAAGATACTGAACTATTCAGTGAACAAATAAATAAGCATTTAATTTTTAGCTACCATTTGTTGTCGTTCCATAACCAGTTTCAGAGATAAGACTGTTGCCTGAAAATAAATAAAAGCAATACGCAGAGTTAGATATTAAATAAAAGCTGTAAAATGTGTATTATTATAACTTTGAGCTAAATTGCAAAAGCAGTTCTGTCTTTTGTTTTAAGTAATAAAGGCCTTGTAGTCTTGTATCTAATGCGATTTATTTACAGAGAACAAAGTCATCATGTACGAAAATTTTTTAGGTCAGTTTTAAATGTCCCTGTCTACGTCACAAAAGTAAGCTTTTTGATTGGGTAGCGTCCCATTTAAATGTTCTCAAAAAACATTGCATTGACTTCGGGGTTTAGTAGTCAGAATCCACGTATGATTTTTCTTACATAAATCAGTTGTCAAATAATAAGATCTTGTGCAGCAAAATCATGAAAGTCTCTGACGTGTTTACCTATTTAGAAACAAGCTTCATAGATGTTCAACAGCTATGTCTTTCAGTGGTGTAATGGAGGTGTCTTTAAAGAGGACGTTTTAAGAAGCATGTTCTTCAAAAAAGGCACCTTACCTTCAAGAGGGAACTGACAATTTTCGAAAAAAGGTAGATCTCCTCTCTGACAAACAAATATTCCGGTCTTTGCTGCAAATGAGTCAGGAACTGTTACAATGGCCGCGTTAAAACCTTCAGTTTGGCGTCGAAGCCCTCTTCTGTCAAGCATGTGTTTATTCCATTGAAAATACAGTTGGCTACTGCATCTGCAGAAGACATACGAATCTACAATATTTACCGTTAATGAATTATAGATTTTAAATATCTAACTTGTTAATAACGTAAAAATAAATTTGGAGAACTGTATCCTTAGAACAAATCTGTCACCTTGAGACTTTTCAGTTATATGTTTACAGGATTAATTATGGCAACCTGTTAGCTTTGTCTTTTTTATTTTGAAGCATTTTAAAATAGAAATAGAAGAAATGATATTAACGTTCAGAAGCTACATATTATTACTTTCTTAAGACGGATAAATAAGAGGGTGATTAAAAAGGCACAGAAGCAAAACAAACGGAAACATAATATATATATATACAAAAAACAACAACAACACCGTCTCACAGAATCAGTAAGAAAGTTAGGGAGAAAGAAAGATGTCACTCGTTTTCGATGACTTAACCCTGACTTCCATCGGATGAATGAAAGTAGACAGAAAAATCTCTCTTAGTTTCATTAACCTCTGGAAATGAGCACTTTATCTGAACCGGATGATGCTTACTCTTAATTTCACAAGTCATTTCGATGGTCTGAAAAAAGATACAAATTTACACAAAATTAATATTATGAGGGCTGCTTTTATGAGAATGACAAATCTGTTAATAAATGACAGTTTAGGACATAGCAGGCTTCTGTCGGTAGGTAGTATGTAGAAAGTAGATAGAAAAACGCTAAAAAATTAATTTAAAAGCATAATCGACATACATTTAAAAGTTGGTGACTCATTAGGCACTTAAAACTGTTTCTTTACATGGTCTAAAAATGGTTTTGACATTAAAATTTGTATTATTTTGGTATTATTGTTGTATAATTTTCATACTTTCAAGTTTTATCCTTTTAGTTCGGCTGCGATTCCTTTTTCTGTTCGTCTTTGAAAATAATTACATCAATATTCAAGAAGATTTAGCGTCTTTGTGACATCTGAAAAAGACAACATTTTTTGTAATTAGAGAGAAATAACACTTCAATTCAGGGAAAATGACTCCAACACATATCAATGCAAAATGAAAACAAGTTCTCAAGAATAGTGTGCTCACCAGGAAGTTCTTTTGTTTTCATTTCTGCACGTCGTCTCATTCTCCGTCCAGCTTGCTGGACCTGTTAGTATCTGTCAGGTGTAGAATTATTAGTGCATTTTAAGGATAAAGTATTACACTTAACGCTTCTCATCACTTTGCAACCAGGTAGTGAGGTTTTATACATCAGTAGTGTCTAATTGACTGGCATGGATACTGCGTTATCTCCCTTTGTTTTGTTTTTTATACTAGAGAACCACAAAATACGACTTAGTAACTTTCGATATGGCTGCACCATTGATAACGTAAACATATCTTTTCAGTTTTAATGCTTTTGTTTGTGGTATCAGTTCTCAGTAACTTGATGCAGTGTAAGTTTTTTTGGCCGAGATTGGTAATGGTCTATACATGTACCTTCCTACGTTTGAAGTCAGCAAATATCTAATCAGGGTTTTTGACAAAGACTTGAAATTAAAGGTTAATTTTGGCTTTTACTCATAATAATTACATGAATTAGGATGTCAATTGTCAAGCTGAACAAGTTCAACTTCTTTATTTTAAACATTGTCACAAATATCAATAAAAAATAGGGGCAGCATTATAAGACACATACCTGAATCCATGATGTCACCACTGTACTCAGCAAACGGGCTTAAGCTTCCTTCTATTTATAGAATCGATCTATCGGGTATTTATAAAATTACGCATAGCATTTTTAGAGCAGGAGAGCAAAACTGGTACAGGTAAAGGTCACCACTTAACCTTTTTAAGTTATTGGGGGAGCTGTTAGAGACCTCCATTATCTCGGGGCAAGCTTTACGTGAGGAAAGTGTCCACTCGATTCCCTCCCTCGCCGACCTATATATCCGAACCCTCTATGACCCGCCAGCTGGGTCAACTATGGGAAGTTTGCTGCGCTAATCGGGTACTGAACAGGCGCGCTCTCAGTTTGATCCCAGGTCATGGTATCATGCATTTTTCCGTCAAAATAAATGTAACCAGCACGCATGATGGCCGTTTGGTGGACTACTCGCGCAAGACACAACAAAGATATAATTTGCCGCATAACTAGATTTTTATTCAGAGCTTCACTCAGCGGCTAGTCTGCCTTCTCTTCATTATCATTCCAAAGTCCAAAAGCTTTCTACAATTCCAAATCTACAGTACTTATTCCATTCCCGTCACACGTTCCAAAAACCATCAACCCTTTTGGTTAGTAGCCTCGACATTTCTTGCCCCCGTGGCGGCAGTTGCGCCCCACTCATCGAGTCCAAGACCGGACTTCCTGGTCTTTCTGTCTGCCCACGTGTAATCTGTCATTGTGTTTGAGAGTGTAAGTGTGCGCATGTGTATGTGTGCGTGCGTATGCGTGCGACTGTCGTGTGTGAAGGTAGGTATGCATGCTTATGCGGTCGCATGTATGTACGTGCGTAATGACCGTGTGTGCGTGTATGTGTGATTGTCCTCACAGTGCGTATGCCACCTCCTCCCGCGCTGTCTAGACTTTCCCAAGTGGGTCAGGCGACACTGAATGTAACAGTAGGTCCTGTAGACACTAGAGGGACAGTTCAAGGTTAGTTATTACATTCGCAGCAGACGTGGAGAATGGCAGTCTGGTCTACTACGCAATCAAAAAAATAAGGAAATACCTTAGAACACTACTAAAGTGCTACATAAAGACATAATTTTATGTGAATTTTATATTTTCAATTCATAAACTAATGCAATCGTAAATAAACATGTAAAAGCGTCATTTCATGAAATAATTTTTGTTTGAATTCTTTACAAGTTTATTTTACTTTTTCGAAATATGCAATTAATCTATCACAAAAATAGCACATAACGTATACAACAAGATAACACTTTTACTTGCACAGTGTAAATGCAATGCACAAATAAAAATATAAATATACAAAACAATTTTTTTTAAATCATTCTAATTATATTAAGAATAATATTTACATTTACAATTTATTTTTTATTAAATTACAAAAAATATGCAAATTTACAACATTATTTCAGATTATTTTACTTCGATTTAGTTTAATTGTTACCACTATTAACTATAACATTAATACTATTAACTGTAACTTTACAATGATGTATCTCCCGGTATAAAACACCAACAACCACCACCACCACCAAATCATTCAGTGGTTAGTCAATTAAACAATTTACGAATTCAAGCTTATTTGCTCACACAATAAAGAAGAGGAATGATAAACACAAGGCTCTAATCTTAAAATAAAACAACAATCATCGCTGCACAGAAACAGCCCTTTTTCGTAACTTATACTCAAAACTACTGCCAAATTTATGTCGAATCGATTCAAGTATTTGGTAAAATTGTCCAATAATCGAATTGGCCAGTGCCACTATTTAAGCAAGCTGAGTAGAATGTAAAAAAGGAACCATCGTAAATAGTAACATTTACGCTCATGATACATAAGAAACTAAATACAGTTTGTAAGTAGAATACCTTTCTAATATCGTGATTTTTGCATGTGCCTTACATTTGGTACTAGCAACGATCCCTCAATGCACTTCTACAAGTTACTTTGCTTCACCCCACATTTACATGTGAAAGCATTCTGGGTCCCGGTCCTGATGACCTAGGTCTTCGGGTCTCGGGATCGTCCAGTTGAACACCCGTGTACAGGGTTCGCAAGGAAACAGAAACTGTGGTGTCAAGGCGGAAGTGAGACTTAAGGATAATGTTTCCGTGAAAACTTCGTAGCCGCTGGTGAACTGAGATCAGAACCGGGAGAACACTCCATCATGTACACATCAAGGAGTAATGGGTGTATCATTTTGATTGCTTTCTTATTGTCGAAAGGAGCACCTCTTTTCAGCTGTAAGCAATGAATTTTGAAAATTGTATGCCTTTCACATAATTTGTTAGAAAGAAGTAATAAAATAATTCTAAAAGTGTCAGAAAATTCTTTCATCAAATTTATAGATATTTGTAGAAAATGTTCTCACTGTTTGCGTGAAAACTTTATTGCCTGGCCTCTACATTTAATATTTTTTCGGTGGCATTCATCGTCGTTGCCTGTTCTGTTTGCTGAAATACTCCACACATCGAATTATTATTGAGTTCATTTTGATCTATTAGCCAGTCATCCAACACTGGCGTCTGTTTTTCACATAATGCATTTAACCATAACCGAGATGTGGGCATGTCCTTGTTCAATGACGATATGGAGGATGAACTATCCTTCTGTTTGTCGACCTTTTCCGAGAAACTTGTGTCTGTTCTTTGCTCCCTGCTGAAAGCCATATTCTTGTTTTGTGTACTTAGGTCCCTCTAAATCAGCACGGGTGTTATATTTAATGAGATTATTGTTTTAAAAAAAATCTGGAAAATTAGGCCACAAATTTTTGTCTGGATATTGCTCCATGCCATCCGTAGATTTCATAGTATTCCTTCGTTGTACAATTTTAATCATTCATATTGTTCATGATTAGCGCATAGAGAATAACTCAAATATTGTAGAGAAGTAGAAGGCAGGTGAAAAGACTGATTTTGGTGGGACAGTTGCGTGTCAGCATGACAGGTTACACGTGTGACAAGAGAGAGGGAGAAGGATCATTGTCAATTTTTTTTAAACAAATGTTTTGAAAGTTTAAGAAGGGTTGTAAAATATGAACACCTAGCAAATATTTGACTTCCATTCGAATGCGTGAATGATATAAAAAATTACTTGCGCGAGTGTCGTAATAGAGCGATGTTAAAGCTGTGTTCAAGTGCTATACGAAGCCCATTTACCATCATCCTCATCACCATCTGATTTATAACTGTTAATTTCGTGCCATATACATGAAGTTATTTGATACACGTAAGAAAATCATATACTTCATATTAAATAACTAAGCATTTATGTCGACTTTTTCTATCATTTTCAGGTGGAATATCTAACTTTACCGAGAATCTGATCGCAGAAGAATTTAGTTTTAGTAATATTACCTACACCTCAACATCACAGGAAACTATTTTTTTGCCGATTATACGGTTTGTGAAGAAGGCGTAAAGAAAACAGCTTGTTACTTCAGTAAAGAAATGAAAAACATTGACTTAGGCAGTGTGTTTGGGGAAAACTTGAGTCAAAAAGCAGGAGTTACATGCTACTTGGAACAAGTAAACGCGAATAGCTCTGTGGTGTCTGTGAATATCAACATTTCTCAGCTCGTCACGAGGTCACTGAGTGCGATGATACTCTCCACCAGTACAAGTGGGCTACCCAAACCAATACTACTGAGACACGTTGAAGGTGTTGTGTAAGTATAATAATATATGAAGTATTATATATTAAGTTTTATTCCAAGTAGCAGGCAAGTCCTGCTTTTGTGATTTAAGTCTTTCCAAACATACTGCAATAGTCAATATATTAAAATGAAATCTTGAAATTTTTTTTAGCGTTCACATCTAAGTTTTGTGCTGATTTTCCAGCCCACAAATAGAATCATGTTTACAGGCCACAACATTTTGAAATGTGATTGTTGAAATGCTAAATGAGGTGTTTTTTCTCAACACTCAACTCGGGTGTGTCGAAATGGAGGACAAAATCATGATCATGATCTAACGTTTCACTCTAGCGATCAGCAGAGAGATGAAGACAGGGAAGGAATACTATTAAAGAACTGCGATTTCGTGAAAATACTAGATAGTTGACTGATTAGTTACTTTATATATTTATGAAACATGAAAAAGTGAGATGAAAAAATGTTAATGATCATAATATAAACTATTATAAATGCATCTTGTTGAAATACTACCCTAATGTGTGTACTTGCGCAGACCCACCCAACATCACAAGCCTGGACTGTGGATGGACAGGAGGTAAACGGCAATTACTTTATCAATAATAGTCAGGAGGTTAATGTGTCCTGCTACTTTGAGAAGGGGAATCCACCAGCTGTTTTCCGTCTGCTACTTAAAAACGGAACTGAACTGATATCGTCACATGATGAAGAACACCTTCATCACATACTTACTGCCGAGTGTGAAGATGACTGGCCGATGGTCAGATGTGAAGGAAACGGGACGCAAGAGAACAAATCCGTGATATTCCTCGTCAGGTGTAAGTACACAGATTTCAGCTATCGTATTTCAGATCCTATGATACTTGTCAATAAGATTTTTCGTTTGCAAACAAATATTAACCCTATTTATGTCTCAAGGAATTTGTATATTCGAGTGAGTAGTTTTTGTGTGTGTGTGTGAGAACGACGTGAACGAAGGACTAAAATGTGTGCTACCTTGCAAGAAAGAAGTCAGCTGTTCATAAACAATATTTCCATTATTTCATTTTCCCAGCAATGTGCAGGGCGTAAACATCATGCTAAATAGTTTCTTACAGTTTATATGTCTCCAAACTAAATATTATATACAAGCTTCTGAAAAATATTCTCTTGATTTTAATTAATAAGGCCAAGAGGTCAAACGATTTCAAAGTCAAGATAGAAATGAAAGGTTTCACATCAAGTTTAAGTTAAAACATGAATTTGCGCAGCAGATTACAATAGCTGCATCGACGTTTGACTCCTTGTAAACTCACCTAGTTCGTTTTCGAAACCCTTAGATTCATATCAGCTACGACTGTCAGTAAACAAAAATAATTTATGACTTCTGAAGTCTAATTTGTGCAGACGGAGGAGTGTTAGAGAAAAATGTAGGGAAAGAGAGATATCCTTGACATACTCCTATTGTTGTGGTAGAGAACTTTCCCTGTTGGCTGTTTCCGTTCCTGCTCCTGTATTAGATGACTTAGCCTTTTGTATGTGTAGTATTTTGATGTCTATCTGATAAAGGCTTTCGTGGTCGCGAGTTTAACTCTTAAAATATATCTGTGGTGTTCTCTTAAGTACAAACTTCTAAATTCTCTCTGGGATATCTCGAAGTAATCGCCACCCTAATGCGTTCACATTTGCTAATAAATTACAGAGTTTATGATTGTTTCTCTAAACAAAATGATACCCTATTCCGTTTGAAAAGTAACTACAACCATGATTTCAATTTCGACTTTAATACATCACACAACAGTCACAAATTAAAAAATTAGTACCATTATTTTAACTATCCCATAAAATTTGTGCTGTATCAATGCGCACAATCTGGTCTGAAACACGAGTTAAATATAGGCATTTAAGGCAAAAACGCATATACCATTTACTACCGAAATTCTTTTAAAATGAATGCTACAATGAAACTTTGATTTTAAATGAATCATGATTTTTTAATAGAAAGAATGAGCTTTTGTAATCTCTGTCCTGTTTGATAATGTGATAAGAATTATTTACACTTATTCTATACTGTTACTTTTAAGAAATGTAACTGACTCTACCATGACTTTCCTGTTTTTATTGTTGCAGGCCCTCCGCAGTTTGTTGACGTCTCGACGCAAATCTACACTACATATGCTCGTGATATCATAGAACTTCCAGTCAAGGCTCACACAACATTATTAACTGCATGTTTCTTGACAGCAGTGTCCTCACAAGACATCACCAAAAGAAACATGAGATGTACCCTACATGGCAAACCTCCTGATCTAAAGCTACATCTTCACCCAGACACTGAAGCCATCACCCAAGGAAACTGGACCCTAACTCTTCGCAATGAAATAGGATCAACTACCACAACAATCCGTGTTTTGGGAAGTTTAAGTAAGCATACATGGAAGCTGAGAAGTACTAGCAATTTTCTAATGTCTTTGCTCACAAATATAGTACCTCAGGAAAAAAGAAGCATGCAAAAATGCAAATCAAATAATACGTAGCTGTGTGCTTCGTACATAAAGCAGATATGTACACATACAAGAACGCGTTCGCAAAAAATGAGGATATAAACATAAAAAAGAATAGGCAGCACATCTTACAAGCAGACATGTTCATGTTCCTGTTCAGACATTGATGGGTAACTATATATATCACAGACATTGGTGAATACCATCTTAGTAACAGCTGTACATATAAACATCTGAGTACATGTTATCTGTAAGTAGAGAAAACAACCGACGCTGGTCTACTATACAGTGGATTTGAATAGGCTTTAAAAACTAACCGACTGATTAGAAATCAATGTTAGATATTGAGTCCAGAATCATACATGTTGTTTCAGATTCTACAGCATCCCCTCCAAAAGCAGCATTACCAACAAACGTAACCACTGCGCTTATGTGTGGCTTTGTGGTGACTTTCGTTACTATCGTCGTTGTCAGCATAATTGTTGTTAGAAATGTGAAAAGGCAGAGACATGGTAATTTTTTTTTCATCCAATACACAGACATAAATAATATTTTTAACAGTTGTGATTTATGTATACAGGCTATGTTCGCCCCTTTAGCCATCTTTAATTACTATCTTGTGATTTGTATTGCTAATTAATGACACTCACTACCACATTCCTTATTTTAGTTATCATTTATTGTTTCTCGTGTTTCCTTTTTGCATTGTTCTTTCTAGGATTGAACATTGAGATAACTTTGACCTATATAACAGTTTCTAACGGACAGATTGTTACTTCCCTAAATGATTAACAGACGAGTTACTTTTATTTCTCCTGACAATTATATTTGGTCGATCCTCTAACTTAATGCTTTGCTGTTGCACTGATATTAATTCTGTGTCTTGGTTGCTACCTCTGTGGCAGAAGTGGCAGGAATGTAAGTATTTTTGCTGATTTTACACTGGTACAGCTACGTACTAACGATATAAGAAATTTAAAATGATAAATAACTTAAACACAAGCTGTTGAAATTTAATATTTATTCTATTTGCTGCTCCATTAGAATCCTAAAATGAGTTTGTTTAGTGGCATTCTTCATGTTACTATAATACACTGTAAGTGACTATCTCTGAATTGTTAAAAAGTTTCTTTAAATATTTTTTCTTGATTGCTTTTTTATATCAACGTATATGACTATAGGCAGCATGTGTTTTCTCCGTCTTTTTTTCCATTACTTTTACATGCAAGAGAAACAAACCATAACAGATTGAATGCACTGAATTTCCTAGACATACTTTATAAAAAAAATAATGGTACACTTACTTTATATTGTTTAAGTCTTTCTAGAGCCATAGCGTGTGGAATCTTATAACTTATCAATGAGATTCACATGATATACATTACCATAGACAAAGAATAAACTATTGTCATACTTAACAGCATGAAGACAAACAAATTAGTTAAGATATTCTATACTAAGGAAAATTTAATTTAGTAAATTATTATATTTTATATCATTTTTTAAAATGATTTCCTCCCAGATTCAAATATAAACCAATATTGACAATCAGTGTTTTAAATTAATCACAGACGATTGCAATCAAATATAAACCATATAGTGCAGTTCTTTTTGCTGCAGGAAAAGTACGAGCGGAAATCTTCAAGGAAATTCTTCAAGTGAGTCATTAAAATCTGAATAAGTGGCAGTATCTGATACTTAAATTTTAATTGTGGTTTTTGTTTCGTTTTTTTATATTTCCGTTAATGTTTAAAAGCGAAAAGTAAGAGCGACACGTCCTAGGGGAAATTTTGTAAAGAACAAGACGAGTATACTATTTTTTCTTCATGATCGGATTAAAAACATTTTAAAATAACAACTTCCAAAATATGAGTACACAGTTATGCTTAATTTTCAAGATGTAAGCCTTCAAGCAAAAAAAATTCTCACCTGCCACTGAAATGGAGAAGAAAATTGCTCTCCTACACTGGAGAGCTCGGTTGCGGGCGAGCAGTGCTTATAACAGCGAGTGGCTCAGTTCAGCAGATCTATGCATGTTTTCAAGTCAAAAGAAGAAATATCGCTCAAGCAGCGATTGTTTGCCAAAAAAACGGATTTTACAGATTTAATATTTCTTTACAAGCTTTGACTGAAAGGTCCAAACTGAATTCACTCAACAGACTGGTAAGTAAATCTTCTCCAGATCAAAACGTAATGGGAAGCAATCAGGTCATTGCAGTCTACGTTGTGCTATTCATTCTCTGTTACTGGAATATTTTAGATATTTTCCCATGTGTGTTATTGTTAATAAAACAAACACGTGTGTGCATTAGTCTTAGTTGTCGTTGGCTTTAACAGCTGGTGTTTTTGTAGAGTTGGCACTGCTGTAGGACGAAAAGTACTGAAAGGACAAAACTTGTATAAGATACTAGATAATAATAGTTTTTGAAATGTTTTGAGTAAATTCTTGAATACAGTCTGATGACAAACGTTGCACAGCACATTTAAATAAAGCACAAAAACTAACTCTATCTCATTGTCGACGAGAACATTCATCATCAACAACGTATCGTGTCCTTGTCTGTTTTCTTCTACAGAGGATTGCATCTTTTCTCTTCGAATTCAGCTTATTCAGACGACACTATTTTTAGAAATGTTCCCTTTCGTCACTTTCTATTTTCTCTAAAATTCAAGGTGGTATTAAGACAAAAGCATTACTATAATATTTCTCGTGTCTCTTTGCCATAAAATACCACCGAGTATGTTTTTGTGATACATTATGCTCTATTTCCAGCGATTTTAGCTGTGCCTTTGTATTGTTTTTTTATAAATTAACACGAGGTGACTTTGTTGATTGACTTTTTCCCTGTCAATAGCTATGATCGTGAATGACCTGATCGAGGCAAGCGGAGAAGCTGACAGCAACAACATCGTTGACCGTAGTCCCGTTCCACCGACCTCATCGGAAGTTCCACCCCGCCCTCTTCGCTCACGTCTACCTACTGGAGACACGCAGTCAGATGCTCGTACGTTATCATTATTCTTTGACCGAATTTAATTTATGTTATTCTCTCATTCGAAGTTAAAAGAAATAATTTCATTGATTTCATGAGTGTGTCAGAGAGAGGAGAGAGAGAGATGGACCCAACGAGAACATAGAGCTAGACAAAGTGATGTTAAGAGGTAAAACGCCAAATTGAAAGGCAAGAAGAAACACACACACACAAAAATACAAAGACCCTGGTTTCAGTAGCAAGTTTATTTATCTGCCCGCTATGATCTACATTATTATATCATTACTGACTGCTTTGACTCAGGTAATTCATCGTCTGAAACATCCGAAAATGTTTACGTCTCTGCACGTAAAGTCCGAGAGAAGAAACAAATACAGAAAAAAGGTAAGAAAGTCTAACCGTTCAATATTGTTTATATGTAGTAGAGCAAATCTGACTGTCACAGAACCTTGCGTCCACGTCAACGCCTTGATATTTGTGATTTTTTTTTTTTTAGAAACAACTCTACCTCTTTGAAGGCTTGTATTCGTTTAATGATATTAACTAAATGTAACTAACAACTATTACACAATAAATGTTAAACAATAATTTCCCAGTAACAGCCTCTCGACTTGTCCCTTTTGTAAAACTGACAAAACCTAAAAATTGATCTTCACCACATCCAGAATCAAAGTTAGTAAGCTTATAGCAGATATCAGTAACTGAAATAGAAAAAAATTCCTCCTACATTTTTCCGCCATTTTGTCAACCCATTGTAAAACAGGGTGACATGTTTTGGCAAGAGATGCTTGGCAAGAGAAGACGCGCGACAGAATAAGTTAATATTTAACAGTTCAAACAAAATTTATCGCGCTGGTGATAAATGTAAAAATTAGATATCGTTAATGCAAAAAAATACAACAAAAAGTAAAAACCCCACAAAAAAGCTTTCACGTTCGACAGTCAATGTATTTTGTATTATTGTAGTATTGCGTTGTATAGTGTTATGTAATATATATATATCATTGTATTGTATTATACTGCAGATAAAAGCCTAAAAATTATTCTAAATGGAAAAGATTCTTAATTTATCATAGACCGAGAGACCTATGTTGCTGAATCCAGTCACACAGCTACTAATGCAGCTGAAACGAGCCCACACCCAGATCCAGAGGTTTGTCAGGTTTTCAAACACTTCTTAATTTCAGCTTCCATTTTGATACCTATAATCAGATACTGTTTCGTAATAAATTTTTGTTTGTTGCTGTACCTTTCCTAAGATTAGCATTATTCTAAGATTAGCAGAGAAAGTCGCTCAAAAGATAACACATTATATTTATATTGTATCAGAAAAAGCCCCCCTGTAACAGAAATGCTGACGGATTGATCTACGGAGACCTAATTTTCACAAACACGAAATTGTCCAAAGTCATCATCGGAACTGAAGAAAAAACAGAGTACACTGAAATCCAAGTCACCTCCCCGAGACTACAGACTGCCGGCAACAAGAAAATTGAAGCTCGGAACAACGATTGATAGATGCAACGGGTCGACATAAGAATGACTGGGGAAAACTTTCCAGAGAAAGTGGTTCACTGCATCAAGTATACTGCTTTGGGGAGAGTGATGTCTCTTCGCCTAACCGGCTAGAGGGTGATCCCTCCTTTTCGCCACTTTGTCGTCTTTGCCGGTTTCTTCTATATAATTTTATGTCACTACGTATTTTTTGACTATAATATTGTACGTGTACTGCTATCACACCATTAAACATGACACTAAAGGAAATGAACTAAAATTAATCATTTTTAATATATCTGCTCAATTTGTATTATTTTTTTAGTAGTATACCATATCTTATCTATAATGTAGCATGACCATTCTTGAGAAAGAAGAGTAATTTTAGTTTGCTATTGTTTACGTTCATTATTCGTTTACTACAAATTTTATTTTTAATTTCCTTTTTATATTGTGTTTTGACCCACTGTCATATTTAACAAAAATTCGCGTTATTTTTTGTCTATATGGTTAAACTCTTGAATAATTTCGAGCACTTAAAACCATGTCGATCATTGCTTTTAATTCCAGTTACTAACGCGACACTCTTGAACATGGTGAGACACACGAAATACATTTAATACAGTTCCGCATCTTTCCTCTATATCAAATCTCTCACACTTTCCTGTTTTTGGTTTCGCTTTGCAATGACTCATTTCTTTGTTCCTTGGCCTTTCTCGAACCACTCTTAAAATGACCATCAATTTATATAGAAAACCGGTTAAAATGCATAAAGTTCTAGTTTAAACAGACGGCTTTTGACCATCTTTCTATTTCTATATGTATGCGTTATCTTCTCATTACACAATAATAAAACGTGTATTAAATGTATGTTCTATATGTTAATATGTTCTACACACGTTTGAAAAGTATATCTACATAGAACAGGTTAGCCGTAAGGTAGCTGTTTACTGATTCCTTAACTTAAAGTTCTATTTCGATCCATGACTTCAAATTTGTGCACATTAACAATATTTTCTTTATTCAACATTTTAAAGAAGAAAGGAAGTTATTGATAGATACTGCCAAAACAAACTCTTAAGTAAACATTAAGATCAAACGTTATGTTTGAATGCATACGTTGTTACATATACTTATTGAAATAAAATGCTAATATAGAATCCATTAAACAGATTTCGCAATAACTTTCTTTTCAAAAATGTATATGTCATCTTCCTCAACAAGCCTGCTTAGTAATAAAGACATCAGAACAATATTTGAATTTAAAATGCACGGATACTTCAAGCTTTCTATTAAGTGTAGAGTTCTTGTTAATAAGCTTACAAAACTCACGCAAAATATTTTTAAATCTGTAAAACATTTTAACAACTTTAAGCTGAGATATGATATTTATTTTGAAACATTTTGCGCAGGCTCCCGATACATGCTGGTATTTGTCTTTTTTTTTTTTTTTGCTGACGTACAGCTTAACAAAGGTTAGTAAAATAATCTCCAACCGATAAAGATATGACTGTTTAGGCGTACTTGTTAGTATCGGTATGCACAGGCTGGTCATTTGACTAAAATATTTATGCGAGTTAATCGTACATTATGCGAATAAAGCATCCATCATCTTTATGTTTACATATGTATGTTTATTTTTAATGTGTAGATTCTGCGTTTTAAAATACGAACACTGCCTTCATAAACAAATAGTGGTGGAGAAGAAATTCTAATTACTTACAAACTACAAATATACATCCGCTTTCTATTTCCCTGTGGCGCTTGCAGCTCATAGAGCAGCTTCCACATCAAAGTACTCCACACCTAATTTGTAGAAACGAGTATTTGTTTTCCGAGAATTCAGCTCCCCTAGAGCATTTCCCTAAAATTTCAGATGCGCTCACTTTTGCTAAAATTTCACATACTGGTCGATGAACATTTAGAGTCTGGATACTTGTACCTTAAAAAACTTGTGACAAAACGTGAAGACTGAAAACTGAAGACCAATGAAGTCTAGAGAACAAGCCACTTTATTTCGCTCTAATTAGAAGGCAACAGGAACACGTGCGAGGGTTTTCTATATACTTGTTGACATTCTGAAGCGACACAACAATCTAAAAATAATTATAATTACAAACACACGCCGTGAAAATCTTTTCTTAGCGAACAGCGACTTGATAGTCATGAATATTCATGTCAGTGAGACTGGCTCAATTTTGGCGGCCAGGGTTGTGTTGAACATCTTGGCGGCGAAGAGGTTTCGCCAATCTCGCGATCGCAGATCACGTTGCGCGCGCACCGCGAATGCTGAAGATTCTGGCGTTTGCTTGGGGGATGCTTGGCAATGGGCAAACCAATGTTACAAGCTTTCCCCAAGCTTGGCCAAATTTTCCGTTTATGCTGGGACATACCTGGTCCTTTTACTTAATAATAATACATGGACATACCTGGTCCTTTCACCTAATGATAATAACACAGGGTAACATCATATCAAATAAAAAGTCCATTCTAAACATGACTAAGTGTGTGTCAACTTTGCATGCGATTGTGTCTAGATGTCTTTAATCTAACTTGTAAAATATATTCACCAGATGATATGACCCTTGCACGATACTACTAATTTCAAATATCTAAAGTGACCTATAATCAAATGCTAAATGTTTTTTAAGTGTTCTTTATATCATCCTTAGAAACTTTTTCCTTTCCATTCACAGATCCTTAGGAGAGAGAATAACAGGAAAGCATAAGCAAAGCTTAAGTCGGGTGGCAGGCACTAAAATTCATGCAAATGTCCCTAATCTGAATATTAATATGATATTTGAGGTTAATTATATCTTTTAGCTGCTAACCACTGATCTCATTATTCATGAAATTGAGCTTTCTACTTTCAAACAGCTGGTTACAAGGCCTAACCCTACCTATAAAATGAACATTAATTGAGGATTATTTCCAAGTTACAGGCGTTATTTTGTTCTTTATTAATTTGTCTCTAATGTAAGAAGTACTTATATAGACACATTCCTATACCAAAATGCAGTGCAAAGGGGCTACCAGACTTATATTTTTCATCTTTTTAGAACTACTATGTTTTCGTAAACTTCAAAAATTTTGTTTAACAATTAAATAATTTGGAAAAGGTAACAAAAATACATACCAGAGGTGGCAATAAATGTCAGTACGATGTCTCCACTGCCTATATCATTGGTAACATTTAATGTCCAGTTGCCCAGGATCAACTTCACTTCATTGTGAAGACTAATGTTTAAAGTCAGGTTCGGAGGAACACCATGAAGACTACAGTTCACTTTTTGTCTCCAGTTTTCTTCTGTAGAGGCTCTGGTCAACAGACATCCACTGAGTGTTGTCGAGTGGGCTTTGATATTTAATATCACGTGATCATTTACATCTGGATACACGAATTTTGGAGCCATGTCAGCAAACTGTGGTGGACCTGTATTAAAAAAATCTTAAATGAAATACATTTCGTTTTTTAAAACTAATTTTTCAATAAAATACAATTTTTAGAGGTTGTTATTAAGAAAATCTACTGTTTTGGTGTTCTTTCGGTCATTTGGTGAAACAAAAGTAAGCCTTACACAAACTATTCCCACTAATACATAAATATGTACCCATGATCTCAATATTGCTCGCACTTACATCTGTATCGATGCATTACCAAATATTCGCAGTCATCTTTATAAATTCTTTGTAGGGAAATGTAGGCTATCATTATCATTAGAGCATAACAACATAGTTAATCAACAATCAAAAACACAGCTCATAAAGCATTCAGAGCGTCAAGATACCAATTCTAGCTATCCATGTTTATGATTTATGCGTAGACTCTTAAACTATCTTTCATAGGCATTGTATTACAAAACTTTCACCAATGTTTATTTTATACTCACATCTTACAAGCAATGATACAAATTTATTTTCTATAGCCCTGTTTCCTTCACACCGGATGACTGGCCAGTCTTCTTCACATGAAACAGGCGCGAAGGAATGAATAATGTGACTTTCATCTCTAGCGACATCTATTTCACCTCCATTTCTGTCTAACAGACGAAAGGTAGTGGGAGGGTTTCCTTTATCAAAGGCGCAGTAGATGCTGATGTTCTGACCCACATCGGTAATAAAAGTTCCGTTAGTCTCCTGTCCGTTGACAGTTAGAATTGTGACATAAGACGGTGCTGGAACAAAAACGGCAATCATCATCATCATCATCATCATCATCATCATCAACAACAACAATCATAATCATCAATCATCATCAATCATCATCATCAATCATCATCATCATCATTTCTATCATGTTTTGTTTCCATGTTTTGCTTGTGAAGAAGTGGATAGATGTCTCTGAAGTCTCCATTTAATGTTTTACAGCAAAAATGCGTTTTACATCGCAAAGTAGTAAGGTAGACTAACCACAAGCAGTTATGTTTAATATTTTCTTTCTGTCGGTAAACGACCCATTTTCCTTCCACCACCATCTCCATTCAATTTGTATGTGCGCTCTGTTCACTCTCCTGTACAGCTCCACGGGACCAGCTGGACTGACACAGCGGAGTAATTGTCCAATTATGACGTCACACCTGCCGTTAATAACAGCTAACCGTCCTTCGTCATCGGCGATGTTTGTGTCTGTTTTGACCCTCACTAACAGTATGTAGACTGTGTCTGATGTCTCACAGCCTGAAGTATTCAGCCAGAAGGTCAGGTTGACGAAGTCGTTTTGCTTGATACAAACATTTTCTGTCAGGTGAAGAAATTCGAGCACTGCACCTGAAAAAGCAAGTCATCCTGCATTAACCTCAGACAGAGCTCTTTCATTGTTTATACTGTTTATTAGAAGCAGTACACTGTCAAGTATGTTAAAGTATGTTATTCATATTACTAATTAGAAACGAAGGTATTATACGACAAAATTTAACCTGTAAAATACTGGCGACCAGAAAATAATGTCAACTTTCCAGGAACTGGACGCACAGTAAAATTATCTAGAATAAATAGGTAGCCATCAACTTTATAAATATGTTATCATCAATACAGATAACTGCTAGATCTTTGTGTTCAGCTACTTCTAATGTGCTTCCAGTCGTAGTCGGACAAGTGGGTACCGGCACATACTCCTTCCTGCGGGTGGAAAGTCGACGATCACACAAAAATTGCTCGTTTTCAATTCAAAGTATTTAATGAAGTATCAGGAACAAAAATATCATCTTTAAATCACAATAAAGAACAAGTATTCTTTATGTGTTCAGAGTATGCTTTAGGTTTGTGTGACTGGGAGGATACTGTGTATTTTGTGAGAATAAATGTTACCCCTCACGAAAACCGGCAAGTTTGGATGGTTGGGTCGGTATTTGAGCTCGCGTTTACAAGATTTCGCATGGATATTGAGATATACATGTTGAATTGAATCAGTGAAGATTAGAGGACATTTCTGTGTAATTTTAATAAAATGTAACTGTTCAAACTCACACCAAACTTGAAGCAAAATATAATTCAACTTTGAAATGGCGTAGCTCGAACCAGGTGCAAAATATCACGTGGTTCCATGGGGTTAGTGTGAAAGAGCATTTTCTCATCAATCTGGTGATATGTGACATTGCAGTGTTAAGTTCATGATAGCCGCTCGCTACCAGGGTAAATAGGCTGACTGTACAAGTAACTGTTTTCTATCTAAAAAATATAATTCAGTATGCTTTTATGTCTTACAAAGTGTCAATCCCTGCAAATGTATCCAGACGTAAAAGTATACAATAAACTCACACTTTTCCAGGTGTCCATAAGCCACTGTAAGAAACACAAGCAATGTGAACACACTTGTTAGCACAGAGCGAGGTGTAGACATCTTGACTCTAGCTATAAAAGTTGTGTGGATGACTCAGAGCTAGTGTATTTACACATTAAATGCAGGCGAAAGAAAATAAAAGCTGATTATTTAAAGCAATCTTCTTCCTTAATGTGAGTGTGTGTTTATGTGCTCATGTCCTTGTTTAATATGAAGCAAAGCTCTGACTAGGGACATCATACACACAGCCATCAGTGATCTGAAGAAAGTAAACACGCCCTAACCTTTCCAGTCTGGACTAAGTTGACCCTAAAGCGAGTAAATGCAGGCAACAATGATGAACCTCCACTTCTGATAAGACACTAGTTCCTGAAAAGCATCTGGGTAAAGATATATTAATGTTTCATTGAATAATAAAATTAGAGCACACGGTTTCATAAACAGTTTATTGCCGCTTAATGCGCGTGAATTGTCCATCACAAAGTCACCATCATTCACGTATGGACACATCACATAAGGTTAATGAAATCAGGACCATGAGAAACAAGTATCAGAACATGTTCATGGAAGTTAAGATTTGAATCTCAGAGACGGATGATGAGTCCGGCTCTTAACTTTAGTTTGCAGTCTACTTTTTAGCATCTAATTTATTCATTTATTCATCCCTTCACTGGTATCAAATGGCGCCATGTAAAGCTTGTCCTTCAGCACCTGTTGTCGAGGGAGGGTGGACAAGTGGATAGATGCAGTGGCTCACCAGGCTCATTTCTTAGGTATGTACATCTTGAGCGGCTGCACGTCAGTTTTACATGGTATGACAAGTCTATTATACCCAGTAAGTATTTTATTTCTCTGTCTACCCGACCAGTTTTAACCACCGTCCAAGGTACCCACACGGACGACATTAAAGTGTCGTACCGGTGACACTGCCGAACCAGACCAGTTGTTCTGCGAAACGATTATTAGGCTACAACGAAAAGTGTTGAAAATGAGTCCTGCCTCTTAGTCTCATGTGGAAAGTTGACTTTTCAGACCAAGCTATATGAACATCTATAACGGTATTTTATTTGTCCTCAAGACCTTACATGCAAACCAGGTCTAGTGGCCCACCAAGGTGGCAACCACACTAAGTATAGTCTTATTTTCCATGGATGACAGGACAGGACGTCCACCAGAACTGGGATGGGTTCTCCTTATCATCCTCATCCTTCGATTAGCTGGCACTCTAGCCTAACTTGAAGTAAGCCGGCTCACTCGTAAGAGACCTACCAGTTCCACAGAGAGTGATTTGTATTGTTTTGTAGATTTGTGTATGTGTTTATGTGTCCTTAAATCTAATTAATAAAATTTTAACAATGAAAACGGTTTTAAACTAGCTTACGATTACTCAATTTTCTACTTAGGTCTCTAAACTGTAGACACATCAAATTACATTTTAAGAAATAGAACACTTTGAAATAATTCACTCTTAACTAATTGCCCTGGCTGACTGACTACCTCATGGACTATCAACATCAGTGCCAAGATTTAAGCTTTTGAGATATTTTAATGTAATTTTTAAGTACATTAACTACATACATCCAAATACGCGAGCACAATAAATATTTCCAGAGCTAAATGAACATGATTGTGTTAATTTGTGCTAGTAGAACAATTTCAACAAAGCCCAGAGAAAAGCTGAGACAACTCATGAAACAGTGTTTTGGCCACAGACGCAGTTTCAAAATAAGTTATTTCCCTTGTATGCACGTTCTACACATTATCTACACACACACACACTGTCAGCTTGAAGAATAATCACTTGTGTGTTCTTTATTCATTATTCATAGGCCCGATGGGAGTCGTGGGATGAAAATTCTGTCTTGTTTCTTTTGTCTTAAAATATATAACACTGTTGTTTGTGTGAACAGTACATAACATAAGTAGTGTTCTATAATTTTTATAGGCATCTGTTATCTTTTTGACTTTTGAGGCAGAAAGGAGCATTTGAAAGAAAAGTATGCGTTTTGTAAGAAGAAACAACGCACGTGGATAATATAAACATTAAAATAACTTTCTGAGAAAAAAGGAAAATCATTAGTGCTTTTTATTTAATTTTGATTTTATAAAACGCAGACAGGGGCCACAAAGATATAATGATATGAAAAGATAGAAATATAAACAGATATTTTGTGGTTTTAGCAATTACAATTTGCTACATCAGCAAACGAAGCCGAGACTTCAAAATCTCGCTGGCATGAACTCTAGGGAATAAGAAATTTTTATCAAAGAACATAGAAGCTATGACTGTACTAAACTGTACAAGGAAGACGAAAGCTTGGAGTGTTTATATGTAAGTAGTACAGGATGTACTCAACCTTCAGCTCCACTTGATGTACACATCGCACTCACACTGTTGTCTACACAGCCGCCTGATGTGTGTCGCCATGGAGACAGCTTTCAAATGTTTCTTTTTTCTAATAATATTTAGTTTACACAAGCTGGCGTTCTCTTCTTGTAATTCAAGTAAGTAACACAACTTTTTGTACTAAAAATGCGCTGATATGTTGTGTGCACATATATCATACACTAGGCATTGCAGTTTATACATATAAATGTTAAAACATTTTCTTTATCTACCATAAAAACGTTATATATGTAACTGATAATAAGTATAAACTAATAACATACAATTACTTACAATAAAATAAAATCAAATCGTTTTTTTAGTGACGTTTGTAACAAGTTTCTCAAACCTGAGTTTTGTTTCTGAATGAAAGCTAGTCAGTATATGTCTGTATATGTCTGTAAATACGATTATGTCTGTATTTTCAGGTGGAAAGGTGAACGTTAGTGAAATGTTATCTCAAAACGAAGGAAGTTTTTTAAATATTAGTTATCTTCTTAATATTAGCGAAAACTCAGTATCTACAGACACCTCACGTCTCTATGTTGAAGTGTGCCAAAATAACAAAAGATCACTTCTGTGCATATTTATAAGGCCAAAGCAGTCTCAGGACTTCACTGTGAAATATGCTAATGTCGGAGATGACACACTGTGTGTAGCAGAGCGTCGCTACTTCATCAGCTCCGTGAGGACCTGGGAGATGAAGATTTCACAGCTGCTCACTCGGTCCATCACTGCTATATATCTCGACATTATGAATAAAACTCTACACAGACAGACAGTGCTGCTGATACCCATTGATGTGATATGTAAGTAATTAGAGTTACAAACATAGCATCTCAAGTATTGTATTATTGCTCGTTATTGTTACTAAGACTGCTTGATGTGACCACAACACATTGGGTGATTGTGAGTAAAACAACAGTTTGTTCACGATTGATTCGATCAGACACAATCAAGTTGTGCAACTTTAAAAGACAAAGACATCAACCGATCGTTTGTTAAAGCATGCCAGAATGTTAGTAAGTACAAATCTGATAATGGCTGTAGAGTGACACTTGATGGGGTTGGTTTGTCTTCACAAACAAATAAAATGTTAAGTGGAATGTGTGAGAAAGGAAACAGTCGTTGGCTACAGGAGAAACAAAACACGCAACTAAAATTTGAATCCTTCTAACGTTATGGAATTAAAAAAGAAATTTTCTTTTATAAAAAGGAATTTAAAAGACAATAAAATATAACTACTAGAAACACAAGTGGCATATCCAATGTATAAAAAGTATAAAATAACAGAACACAATAAGCATCATACAGTAAATATAAATAATCAAAGCCTGAGTTAATAAGCAAGCACAACTAAATAAACAAATAATGGAAGAGAGTAAGTAAATAGTATTATTTAAGTTTCTGTTTAGTAAAGAGTTGCTTAAGGAATGGGAATGAATTTATATGTGCATTTTTTTTTTTACCGACAGACCCATCCAAGGTCACAAATCTGACCGTAGACGGTCAAGAAGTAAACAGTACTCATCTCATTAACGAGGGTGAAGTCAACGTCTGCTGCTCTTTTAAGAGAGGAAATCCTCCTGCTGTCTTTAATCTCTTAAACATGAATGGAATGGAAATCGCTAATAAAGAGGACAAAAGTGCAATGCAAACTAAGAGTGGTGAAGAGCATCTGAAGGTTTCCCTGTCAGTCAGGTGTCAAGACGACTGGCCGACAGTTCGTTGTGAAGGAAGCGGGTCGGAAATAAATAGATCGGTGTCCTTTCTTGTGAGATGTAAGTAAACCGCTAGGGAGATAATTTACAGAGGTGGGGATGTTAATGAGAGACTGGGAAGTGGAGTAATCTGATCAGTGGTAACTACGAGAGAGGTGAGAGCTGAAGGGGGGGACCCGCCTCTTGCTGCGCCCATCAAAGCGAAGTGGTAACACGGGGATAGGACTGGGATAAACATATCTTTTTGTCAAGTGAACCTCGAGTCTCTGTCACGTGGTCCTTGCGATTCTTTTTGCTCCTAGACCAAAGCAGACAGAACATCAGCAGCGGGCATGGAGAACAACATCCTCTCCCCCAACACAATATGTTTGTTCCCCTGCGATATTTGTTTGCGCCTGACCAGTCAATTGTGTTGCTGTGTATATTTGTGTCTGGTGAATGTGAAATTTTGTGGACAATCATATGCTTTTATTTGAATGTTGTTCCCTACGAGCCTTGTGCACTGTGTTTGTTTCACGATAAAGATGGGGAGTAGAAGCAGTTGATTTCTTAAATGTTTTTGAATCGAGTCTTCGTTTGATTTTGTTCAGTAAACTTTTTCTGTCCTTGAAACCCCAAACCCAGGAACTGGCAGATTATGCTGAAGGTTATTGTTTGTGTAGTGTGTGTGTGGTTTTTTTTTTTTGAGGTACTGTTTTTATCACGGATAGTCAACGAGTTTAATTTAGACTTATTTTATCCAAGGATATCAAGATTCTTGCATCTATTTATAAAAACATTATCTCTACTTGAAACCCTTATTTTTTTATCCCATCTGTATGTTTTAACGAAACGTCTTTTTATTTAATAAAAGACAACCTAGTCTGTTTTTTAATTTGTAACTTTTGTTCCTGATGTTTGCAGGTGCTCCTCAGTTTGTTGACGGTCCTGTCACACTTGTATCTTTACAATTGGAGAAAGTAACATTTCGTGTAAAAGCACACACAACAATATTCAATAAATGTTCCTTGACACCGACCCCATCACAGGATACATTCATACCGAAGGTGAAATGCAACCTGAGTGGAGAGCCTCCTAATCTGGTGTTGAAGCTTCATCCGGAAGAAAACATTTACCAAGGAATCTGGAAAATAACTCTTGGCAATGAAATAGGTTATGACATTACAACAGTGAACATCACTGAATATTCTAGTACGTATGTCAACTCATCTTTATTACCATAAACCGAAAACACAGTAGAAAATACGAATTGTGTCAACATGTTTATTGGTTACGTTCACACTGTTGTTGGTATACCAAATGTAAAATACAATAAATCATTTTAGTCTTAAGTGAATGTTGCTGTTTTAGAATAAAGGTTTATATTATTATATCAATGTAAATCTTATTACATCTTTTAAAAAGCTTATAAAATGTTTCATTAATATGACTGCAGGTAATATGAATAACTGTTTGTAGTATTATTAACTATGGATCTCTGTACAATAGTCATCTAGTTTGTGATGGTAAGCCGTCATTTCTCTGATAACACAAAATCTCACATGGTAGGCTAAACCTTACCTAGACTGTGTAAACCAGAATCTTTCCTTAATTTACAGTGTCTGAGACAACAGCCCCAAGTGTAGAGTCAGTGTCTGAGACAACAACCCAGTGTGTAGAGTCAGTCGGTGTACTAGCAATCGGCCTCTCGTGTGGTGGGATCTTGCTTGTCGCTGTTATCTTCAATGTCGTCGTTTGTATTAAAATAAGGACCAGAGAACATACAAACGGTAAGTTTATGTTATATAAGATTGCGGTCTACTATTTATACTTATCATGGAAGTTGTCATATAAACTTATAAAGTTCATATAAACTTTTTAATACGTTTAAACATTAATTACCATCCATCATTTCATTATTTTGTTTTGGTTCTTTACCCCGGGTCTTTGCGTCGTTGTATTATTAGAAAAAAAAGTATATCGAGAAAGCGTTTTGAAGAAAGACAGAAAATGCTAATGGCTGATTACATTTTTAGTCGGTTCAGCACCGTCAACTGCCTAAATTTTCGAATATCAAGACAAAACTGAGCTGGTCTAACATTTAGATGTTGTTTATGTGTCTAAGAATATCTTTTATCCTACCTCATAGATAATATTTCATGCGTGAATCCCAAGTTTCTTCTTTTGGCTTCTTGTGAATTGCATCCTGTGATATTTTGCTATACAGTTTCGTTGTGATCTACCCCATCGTGTTCGAAATGCCGTGTCTGGTTTTGTTAGCATTTATTTTACTCTTGGTCTGTATAGTTTGCACTTCTACCCTTTGGAGCAGCTTGCTTGTGTTGAAAGTATAGTGTACAGCCCTGACAATTATTTGTACTTGGATGCGAAATAAAACTCTGCGAGCTTGGGTTTGTGTTGTGTGTTTACAGTCACTTTTTATGTACGTTAGGAAACAGATTTCTATCTTTGCACTTTTGAAGAAAAAACTTGACTTGACCTCGCGTTTACACTATTAACGTCTTCATTACGTGATTGCGTCGCGAATCGGCGCGTGTTGTCACAACCACGTGACCGAGTGTTTTCTCGATGCTGGAAATCTGGAAACAACAATCAGCATGCAACAAGCGGCTTTGCTATCGTAAGATTTGAACATACTGTGTAAGTAAACATATCTCCATTGAAACACAAGTCCCTTCTTTCATGCAGCTTACCTACCTACCTGTTGGTTATGCGCTTATCTTCTGCTCTGAGCAGTTCACGCATGCAGTTGTTTGTGTGATTTAGGGGCGGTTGTCCCTGAATTGATGAGTGCATGTACATCCATCAATTTTTCTGGAGTATGAGGAGTATGAGCCTTATAAGAGTTTTGCATGTAAAAACATAGATACATGCTTGATTATGAGGATTACTTTACTTTTGCTACAAATTGTGTTTATGACCACGTGTTGTGCCAAAATTTTCTTAAAGAAAAATCTTCAGTCTGTACATTTTCTTTACGTACTTCTCCCAAAATATTATCACAAAATAATTATATAAACTCTTTAAATATCATGCTACAAAAGTTTGAAGTTTTTCTCTTACACCATATGGGACTCATTTCTTATTAAAAACAAAATTACTTATTTACTATTTGTTTTATTGATTAATAAATTAGATTTTAGCAGTCCACTTTATAGTATTTGTTTGAAAAAATCAATTCTTGTCTCTATTGTGATCCTTGAAACATGGAGATAGAAATGACAGTTTGATTATCCTTTATTAATATCTCTATTTGTATTGATACTTTATATGATTGCACAAGCTTGTTTAACCCACAAAACTTATTGCTTTCTTTCCTTTCCGTACAAATCTTTCACGAAAACTAAGCAAAATAGGGTTCTGCATGTTGAATTCATGATGCACGTTCATTCTGTGTTCTCTCAAAATCGTTATCAAGTCCTTGCGGTTTTACCAGTTATACCTTCTCAATGAGTGTGGCTGCTGTTCTCAAACTGCCAGTCTCTTTAGCTTAGCCTGATCCTTGCCCTGGATTGTTCTGTATGTTTTCTTTACCTGTTTACATTTACTTAACAGCCTCGTTTAAAATATTTATTATTATTATCAATTGAATTAAATTTTTTTTTGGCTCTCTGGAAAAAATACATTATTTCTTGGATTTTTTTAAAGGGTCAGGTAAATAAGAACCAAAAGTGTCTGGCAGTTGTATAGCTGAAATAATCACATTTGCTAACCTACAACAGCTGAAAGCTATCCTTAGAATTTCGACATTCATATTCTTAGTATTTGGCTGAATCGTAACATTTTCCTAATTTCCTATAAGTCCAATATCTTGGTAGGATTGACTATGTCTTGTGGGAAGGAAGTATTGAAGTGGGAGAGGAACCAAATAACCCACAAAACAAATGGGGATTCAGCTTGAAACGCAAGGTGGGGCAGTTGTCCCCTCAAAAAGAGACTGAGGAGGCAAAACTATGAAAGTCGTTCACTGTCAGCATGTAGTACCGCCAACTGACAGTCAAAAACAGCTTTTGCTATCTTGTTTCAGAGGGAAACTGTAAAAGTAATTATTAATAATAAATATCTATATTCTGAAAAATACTAGTATCAGAAATTTTTCCAATGCTAACACTCATTTTGAGGTATGGAACAATAATTTTTAGAGGATGCTCGTTATATTATAATTAAATGGTAACAATTAAATGATTGTTAAGTCTTTCTCAGACAGTGACACTCCTGTTGCTGAAGCCACAAACTGCAGCCATAGCCGCAGTGTCCATGGTGAGCTTTATCCTATTTTCAAGTTGTATAAGACCTGTAAGTCTCTGATAAAACTACATAAGACTTACAGCCGGACTTGCGGCCAGCAGCCTTCCTGTATAATCCCCTGATCTTTCAGTAAATTTTATTTAAAAGTATTCGGGACCTTCCTATTCAGATTCGTCATAAATAGCTCTGCAGACTTCACTTGTAGAGGAATGAACAATGAACCTTATTCATCTCAAATCTTCCGGCTACAAGTACCAAAGGTTACAGCAACTTCCTGTGTCTGTATGATGCTGGTCTCATGAGGCAAAGTTGCAGAAAGCATTAAAATACAGCAACAGAAATACACTGCTTGGCAGGAACATGTACTAATCTCTCTTATGAATATAAGAAAATACCAACTAAATAAATAACATCCCAATTTCCTCCCATTGTATGGCAAAACAACCTCTGTTAGAAACTTGTTCTTTTTATGTAGTGAAGTATTGAATGTCAATAAATTTTATTTCTATTTTGGGTCAGTTCAATTAATTTACTCAAGATCTACTTATTCATTCACTCACTTCGACATTCATGCATACACAGATTCAATATCTACAAATGTCTCAATACTATTTGCTGCTAAAAAGCAAATGTAGTATGCTCATATAGGCATTATCATTATTATGTTTCCACTGTACCAGATAAACCTAGACAGGACCATAGTGTTTGATTATTTGGAGTGAGACTAAGTGCTCAATGTCTAAGTGTTGAACTTAATGAGCATTACATGATAAGCTTTTAAAAACACAATCACAAAAATGACTTCATTAAGATGCAAATAATACAAACAAACACACATACACAAATGTACCTGCAATCATTGTTTCTGAAAGTCTGTTTATGTTATATAAGCTTTATTATTCATGTACATGTAACATTTGTTTCAGAAAAAGGATTTACACAAGAATATCTAATCCTCAGCAAGTGATCCAGCTGTGGAAGCTGTTCTGACCAAAGTAATCATAGGGACAGAATCCCCAAATGTACTTGCCTTTACAGATTTCATGGCTCATTTTTTTTTTCAAATCTGACAAACCCTAAAGTTTTATGTAATAAAAATATGTTTTAGTTGATTGCAGATTTGTGCTGCATTGGTTTCTGATAGTAAGTAGAGAAAATGGTGATATAAGTGTATGCATTTTTTAATTCTTTTACAAATGTATTAATTGCTTAGACAGTCATACCTGATGCCTGTTAAAGTAATAATAATATTATTGTGTTTGCACTATTCCAGATAAACGTGGACAGGACTGTAGTGTTTGGTTATTTGGAATGGAATTATGTGTGCAGTTTCTAACCCTTCATCTATGGGCTGAGTTTGATGAACGTTCAGTGATAATCTTCCATGAACATGGTCAAGCAAAGGACTTAAACAAACCTGCAATCAGCATACACTGTCGAAAGATGCCACCTATCGTGTCGTGATAATCATATGTGAGAAGAGTTTTGTAAGTGATAATAATTCATTTCTCTGTAAAAGAGAATAAGTATTAAACAAGGTGGAGACAATCAAATATTTTCAGAGTTAATATTAAACAGAAACAGATTAGAAGTAACATATACTTTTATAGAATAATGTTATTTAATGTAGGCTATTTGTGGGTGAATGTGTTGCACTGAGAAGACACTAGACACAAAAATAAGTTCCTGAAAGAAAACTGCACGTGCAAGCACACACACACACACGTGTATATACACACATGCCCACACATTTATCGCCACTCTACAAGCTAGGTCATCATGCTTAGTCACATGTCTTAGGAACATCAGTTCTGCTCCCAACTATAGATCCCAATTATTGCTGTTCAATGTAAGCCTCAAATTATCATTCCTTTATCCTGTCAGAAGGTGATATTCTTGTTACTGTGTCTAATATATCAGCCAGGGCTACGCAAAGTATCATACTGTATTTTCATCATCTAATAATTTTTTCCCCACTTATGTCTGAAATTGCCTTGTCAAACTCACCTTTAAATGTCATTTGACAACCATTGGGTGTCTCTGTATCTTTACTATTTTTATGTAATATCTAAAGGTGTAGGTTATACATGCAATTACTATTTTTCATTGAATAAATTTAGCTGACCTCTTGGCACTTTGTACACCATGATTCCTCTGCTGTGACGAATATATAGCCCTCAAGATTAGAGATGTTTTGTTGAGGTGCTATGATTCCACATACCCAAGTCTGCTTTATTTTAAGTATAAATTGTTTTCTTCATGAATTGGATCTTTTTATTAGAACAAAATTTTGATGGTTAGAGGTTCTGAACTATGAAACCTGCTTAAGATCTTGTTGAATAATTTCTGTCATAATTATACAAATAAAATTGTAAATTGTTAAAAGATTGTCAATTTATACATATGTCTCTAAATTATATATTTATATATATTTTCCATATCATCATCATCATTTTTAGCAGCAGCATTTCTTATTTTGTGTAAGGTTCTCTTTAGCAGGTACTTGTTTTTGACACACACACACACGCACATGCACTAATGCACAAATTATAAACTAATAGACCTAATTTTTTTATGGTGGTGGAAAGGATGATACACTGTGTGGGAGTACTGTCGTAGCCATGCTGACATCATTGTACACCATACTTTAATAATTCCTTAGGCTAGATTTGTGTACCCTCTGTCACCCACCCAATTCCATCATGTAAGCACATCTCTTTCCCATCTTAAACATAAATTTGTAAGTAAATGTGTGTGCATGTGTGTAGGTGTATTTAGTTTATTCCTTGTTACTCATTGAGTAGCATAGGGCCGAGTGTAGCTAGGTATATAATATGTTAACTTTTGAGAGAAAGAGTGTGTGTGTCATACACTACTGACAGGCTTGTGCAAGATATATTCACATTCATTTCATATGAATATCTATCATCTTTACCTTCACTCCACTTAGATTTTACTTTGTATAATGTTTTAAAATTCAGTTGCTCAATCCTTCTTCGTTTCACTCCATTATTTTATTTTCCACATTACTCATTTAGTTCCTATTGTCCACATGATACATGGTGATATAAGAACCAAAGATGTTCACCAATAGTTAAAGGGAGGTAATTGGTGTAACTGTTACTATACACAACTTTGAAGTAATGAGAAAAAAATTAATGTCAAAACTTTAAAAGTTTCCAAAGAAAAACTTAAAATGAAACAGTTTTTTCATATAAAGGGACTAAACTGACATAAAATTGGATGCAGGTAAATAGAAGAAAAAGGTGTGCATACTTTCAAAGGTGGCCTTAGCAGCAGGTGAGGCCCAGGGAGAGTGTCACATGTATGATGAACTGAGGGTGACAAATTGAGCTCAACTCCAAACAGGGAGAAGTGCTTTACAAATTATATTATTATTGATAAAGTGACAAATTATTTTCTGAGGTATAATTTTCTTAAAGTATGTTACAATCAAAAGATTTCAAACAGTAAATTCCATTTGAAATGTTAACATATGAATTAAAAATGTCTTCTTTAATACTGTACACATGTCTAATTCCTATTTTACTTGACGTTTGTGAGAAATTTATCAAAGCCACTTTTTTATCAAAACTTTAGTTTTCAAATTGCCCTCAGCCTTACTCTTTGTACCACTCTTATGCTGCTGTGCATTAAGTTACAGATAATAAGGAATAAACATATTTTTTTACTTTAACTATTTCAGAACACAACATTGTAAAAGAGATTAAATTGAAGACACATGTTAAGCTAATGACTACTTGTTTACTTAAAGAGTAAATATAAACTCAAAAACTAGCAGCATTTTCATAATCAGCCTTTTTTATTTGACAATAAATGCAATTGGTGTGGCAAATTCTTCCCCTTCCTGACAATTGTGGGTGTGTTTGTTTGTTGGTGGATTGTTTATAATTTGTAGATCTTTTTTTCTGTTTTACTGGTTGATGCGTATACACACAATGGTATACACATAAATGTACATATAAACAAACATTCTCTCAGGAAGATGCAGACATTTAAATGTTCTTGCGCATTTCATATGTACGACTGCACATGTATGTAGTAGTGCATATTCATGTCTGTTTATATGCATATGAGTTTGCAGATTGTATGTACAATATCAGATCTCATACGCATATTTACACACAAACGTAACATGAGCAGGTATGCACAGAGCCACAAGCTAAATTGCAGATATTCAACTAATTAAGCATGCACACTAATAATCCTGCAAAACAAGCACACACAAGATTTTATGCACCGTCACACACATAAAATATCTGTCATGAAGTAAAGAGGCAACTATTTCAATGTGCTTGTATGTTCACATGTGTGCACACTTGCACAAAACTGCTTGATCATAAATATTTTATAAATATGTATGCTCGGAAAAATATTCACATCCACTAAGATTAGCAGCTGTACATGTCAGTCTTAGTAAGACTGTGTGTTTGTGAGGTTAAATGAAAACATGGCAAACTCTGCTAAGAGCTCCTCAACCACTGACAGACCTAATGTGTTTGTCACTGACTTCTCTTGATTCAACCAAATTATCGACATACAAATTGTTTACGTTTACTGTATAATCCACATTTTTCATTTCTATTCTAGAAAATTTGAGTTCATACCCACTTGCCTAGATTCAATTCTTGTGCCTAGTGGTCAAAGGGAGTTAATTTGGTCTCGGTGCACAGAGACAACTATATCAGGAAAGAGCTTAAGTTGAATTCAAATCTGTTTGACTGAGTAAACAAAATTAATGTAAAACATAGAGTTCTCTTTTATGTAAAAGGGACTGGAAGGCAAATTATGACATTGTGAAGAAGACAATAATCTGATTGCGATCAATTTGAATGGTTGGTTACATTGTTGTGGATTCATCAAAGATGAGGAAATGATTTTGTGTCTAGGGATGAGATCATAATCTATGATTGAGTCAAAGTAGCAAAATAAAATTAAGTTTATTCAGGAGATGGTGTTTAGTGTATTGTGTGTGTGTGTTGAAAAAAAAAAATTGTGAAATCATTGACAGCCCCTTTATGCATATATGTTTCAATGTAAAGCAAACCACATGCAAGTCAAACAATCTCTATGCTAAATTGTACAACAGACAAGCAAATAATGTCACCATAATTTTAATAGGTGTTCTTCACTGCTTCTTTCTCAGTATCAATATTAGACTTCAGTATGTAACACATTTCCTTTGGCAGGTTAGCAAAACCTTTTGCAATCCATTTAAATGCCCTTGGTTTAGTTGGCGGAACATAATGCAACATGTTGTTTGTACCATTGAGTTCCTCACTGTGACTGGAAACACTACAGTGAAATTTTTCTTGATACATGCTGTATTTGAGATTATGTGGGCTGCTTACAGTTCACACATTAGGTATCAAAAATAAATTTTGGAGCATAAAAACTATATAAATCTGGATGGCAGTTACAGGCAAGAGTTATTGGTGCTCATATGCTCCCAATGTACAGTCAGTGGATAGGTATACTAAGACAGTGGTTGTATAAATATTTGTAATTATTTAAATATTTATTAGTTTTTTTTTATTATACCTATCAATTATTATCATGACAACCATCAGAATAAAACATTTCCATTGTATAGTTATTTAAACAATAATAATAACAACAACACAACAAGTAATTCATATAAAACTCCATTTCCCAGTAGCAGCTAAGCTCAAAGTTTTTTAAACATTCATATATGCAGGTGCATGCAATATTAGACAGAAAAACAAATGTACATTACACAAAAAAGGCATGTGAGCAATGTGCAGGCATACACAGGCACACCACCACCACCCCTATCCCCAACATTCAAACATCCATGTGTAATGACTGCCAGATGCTCCTCCTGCAAGCTATCTTAATGTTCTATTTGTTGCTAATGGACAATGCACAGTAGTCATCATAGCAGAAGCTGTCGTTGAAGATAAAAGGTGTTAAATAATGGAGAAATCTTTTGGAATGATTTTCATATGCTTGCTTGAATTAATGGTTTTGTGCCATGCCCTGCATACTTTTTTTCTTAAAAAAAACTTTTAGCAAATGACATAGAACAAAGAAAATTTTTGTTTTTAAATTTGAGTTTATTTGAAATATCTCAGATATTGTAGACAAATATATGAGGAAGGGGGACCAGATGAGACTCAGGGGGTTAAAAGGCTCGCAATTTGTGTCGGACTTTGTGACGTCTATAAAGTCTGTCATTGGGCAACCTGTCCAACTTTTCACATTCGCCAGCCAGTTCTTTCTCTCTCTTTCTCTCTTTTTTTGACAGCGCTTTTCGCCTATGTATCCCTGCAGAACTATCTTTGAGAGGGTCTCATGTTTTGCAACATCACCGAGACATCAGGTTCCGCCGAGTGATGATACATGAAGTAGGGCTTGTAAAACATTGAAGCTATGGTCATCCCCACTGTTCCACTAACCTCAACGACTCGTCCCTCACTCTGGCCCACACGACGAAAGGAGGCGACATAAAACGGCGTTAATGGGGTTAAAAGTGGGTGCACACAGCGGTAGATGCCCACAGATTCGTCATCACCGTTCGGACTAAAGGTGACCATATTACCTAACATGTTGCCTCTGTCCTAAAGAGGACAGCGATGTGACGGAACGAGGCTTTCTGCTTGGTATTCTGTTCTCTCTCTCTACTCCATTCGTCTCATGTCATTATGCTAAAGGAAGAAAAGCTTAAACTTATAAGCTTTTTTTCTTCAAGCTCTTGGTAAAAAATTGACGAAAGACAAGAATACATCAACATCAAGTCCAAAAATTACTCGAAAAACTTACCGTATTTATGTTTATGCCACCTGGCCCTCAGAATGGCAAGGACAATAACAGTGAGGACTGCAACACCACAGAGTACCCCAGTAACTACCATGAATTGATGATCATCCCCTGTAACAACAAAAACGGATTTGACACAAAGTACACATGTTCAAACTTCTCCAAATATAGAAGTTATACTTTCTGTTTCCTGCTTGTGAATAAAACAATAAACAGTTTTAGTATGTAAAAAAATGGTTGTCATAAAGTCATATCTAAAGTGTCATAGAGAAATATTCGTTAGAACAAGTAACATCTACATGGTGAATATATTTTTACACGCAGTGTATAGGCAGTGTACTTACAAATATAAATATATTAAGTGTAAATTAGCTATTTGTGGAAGAAGGGTTAACTCGTAACTTTTGGAGGCGAGTATTTTCTCCAGTTGAAAATTATATACAGGCTATTTTAGAATTATATTATAGAGATATATACCTGAAATGCTGAAAAAAGTCAAAACTATTTCTCCAGTTCCTATTTCATTTGTGACAGTTAATGTCCAGTTGCCTTGGATCAACTTGTCTTTGTCTTGAAGAAGAATGGTTAGAGTTAAGTTTGGCGGGATACCATGAAGACTGCAGTTTACTTTTCGTCGAGTAGTTTCTGTTGAAGATGCAAGGGGTCAAGAAACATCCATTGATTATTGTCGAGTGGGCCTTGATATTTAAAATCACATGATCAGTCAGGTCATGATCTATTAATTTTGGAGCCACGTCAGTAAACTGTGGAGGACCTGAAAAACCAAAGAACAAATTAAATAGTTTTCGTTAAAGACTTGATAGCTTTTGTCATTTTTGGAAGTCATTATAATGCTTTGATTCTGTAGGTTTTTTTCATAATCATCTGACTAAAATAAAGTTAAGCATTGCTCAAACTCTTCACTCAAAGTCACCAGTGTTTCTTACACGCAGATTTTTGAATAATTCGTAGAAAACATTTTGCCAATGTTCGGTGAAGTTTGTACTCACATCTTAGGAGCAATGATACAGATCTGTTTTCTGTTGACCTGTTTCCTTCACACCGGACGACAGGCCAGTTGTCTTCACATGAAACAGCCGCCAGAATGAATAATGTGTGTTTCCTCCCTAGCGATAACTATTTCATCTCCTTTTCCATCTAACAGACGAAAGGTGGTTGGAGGGTTGCCTTTACCAAAAGCGCAGAAGATGCTGATGTTCTGACCCACGTCGATAATAAAAGTACCGTTAACCTCCTGTCCGTTTACAGTAAGATTTTTGACAGTAGGTGGGTCTGCAACAACAGTAACAAATAGAAAGAAAGAGGACATTACCAGCAATAGATGTAATATTAAACTACTACTACTACTGTTGTTGTTGTTATTATTGTTTGTTGTTGTTGTTGTTGTTGTTGTCTGCAAATGTGAAGTTCTCTGTCACACAAGGTTGTTCCTCTTTTCCCGATTTCATATCGACTACCAGCTAATTGTTAAAATAGTTACTATCTCTCCGAAAAAATGCAATCCTTAAAGTTTGTGTGAGGGTTACTTTCTGTAGCGTTCAACTACTCAGCACTTATGAATCACATGTTTTTTAAATGAGTAAAAATAAGGTCTAACAGTTAAATCTGTTAAATATGGTGGTGTTTGGCTACAAATGACTAATATTTGAAAATATCAGTTGTAGTACATTTTTGGAGAGAATTTTAATGTGGGAGAGCAAAGAATGAGACAAAGAAAAATATGATATGAAGTTTTATGTATTATAGTACTGACTATAAAGCCTTATATGTAATGTTTTGTTCCTGTCTGTAACGACCCATTTTCTTTCCACCACCATTTCCATTCGATTTCGATGTGCGATGTGTTCACTTTGCTGTACAGCTCCACTGGACCAGCTGGACTGACACAGCGAAGTAACGTTCCAGTTGTTACGTCACACCTGCCGTTAATAACAGCTAATCGTCCATCGTCGTCGGTGATGTTTTTGTCTGTTTTGAGCTTCACTGACAGTCTGTAGACTGTGTCTGACTGCTCACACCCTGAAGTATTCAGCCAGAAGGTCAGGTTGACGAAGTCGTGTTTGTAGACCCAAATGGTGTCTGTAAAGTGTGGAAATTCTAGCACCGCACCTGAAAAAGGACGTCCTACATTCATCTCCCTTTAGAAAAAATAACAGTAAGAAGACCGTAGCTCTTCTAAAATAGCCTGTTTGGTTATGAATCTATGAGATCCACTAATTTTTTTTTATCTAGAATGAAATATCATCTAAATTTAAGAAAATCTAGTCATCTATATATATAGTAGGTTAACAAATAATAAATCCCTCTCAACTGTGATTTTTTAAAATAAATAATAGTCTTTACATTTCATTAAAAGGTAACATTACTTGTTTGCCATCTATTTCCAAAACAACAACAACAACAACAACAACAACAACAAAAAACAAATTGATGGTCTGTCCCATCCTCAGTCATTTCTTAAAATGGGGGCAAAAGTCTGCTTAGTGAGAAAATTGAAAACTATGTTTACTACCAAAGAGTGTGCAAAAGTTTTTAAATGAGAAATTGAAGACATTCATAACTGTACTAATATCAGTTTGTCATTTTATGATGTATTTACATAACACCCATTAAGAAAAATATGCACATTCAAATTTGAAATTAAGTATTAATTTACTTTTTAAAATAACTACTGTTAAAAAGATTTTAAAACTTTTTCTACTCGAATTATACATTTTACATTTTCAGGATAACAGATAAATAGGCAAGCAAATTGCTGCATACAAATTATAGTTTTCCCAGTAGGGCATGTTATTCTTCTGTTTTATGAAATGTCGATGCTGAAAGTATGTCCAAATTTAAATGTACAAAATAAACTCACACTTTTCCTGCTGTGCATAAATCACTGTCTGAAAAACGAGAAATGCGAACATAGGTTTGCTCACACAACGCGTTTTAGGCATCTTGAAATTCTTTGAACAATAAAAGTTCTCCCTGAGATCGACTCCAAGCTATCATTTTTCACAAGCCAAATGCAGGCAAACCATGTAGCAAGCAAAATTTAAAATTCTCTTCTTCCTTGATGTAAGCTGACACTTCCGTCTTTTAAGAAATCAAAACCTTTCATGAGACCATAGCTCGACGTTTGAAACTTAGGAAACACGGAATTTATTCAAAGCGATTTAAGTTTATTCTGCTAAAATCGTCATTTGAATAAGTAAAGACATATTCTGTGTGTTTGTGTGTGTGTGGATTTATGTCAAATAGAAGGGGTGGATGCAAAGAAAAAAAAAAGAAAGAAAGAAGGCGAAATATATCAAAAACGAAGCAGTGTAAAAATAAAGAAATGCGAAGTATTACAATGTTTCTGTGTCTTCTCTCCAACTTGCTTTGTCCCTGGGGAACTCTTACCACATACGTTAAAAGAATTTTGTAGGGGAACAGTATAAACAATGATCACACGCCAGTCTCTTACATTTCTCGCCACGATACTCACGAGGGCCCACCTATGATCGTCCGTAAACAAGAGACTTGTGATTTAAAGTTCAGTAATACAGATTTATGAAATATACTAAATAATTTGATAAACTTGAACAGTTCGAGACACGAAATACATTTAATACGGTTCCCCATCTTTCTCCACATCACGTTTCTAACATTTTCCTGCTTTGGGTTTGACACTGCACTGACTCATTTCCTTTTGCCTTTGCCTTTTTAAAAACGCCTTTCAAATGATTGTCAATTTTTATAAAAAACCAGCTTAAATTCTTAACAACCAAATTCATGCCAGTTCATTTACCAACAAATACCCTTTTGCATGTCTTTAAAGGGAAAAATACACACAAATATTATTTGTTTCATCACAGATTTTATGCTATGCTGCTGTGAATATCGCTGTCATATCACAGTAATTTATTATAAATAATTTATTGTAAATATTCAATTATTTATTTATTCTTCTGACCTGGCCTTGATGTGATGCTCACGCATTAAAACACTTATTTACACACACATACAAAATTGCCTATATTGTGGAATCTGTATAAGGTTTGATACGCCTGCTTTACAGATTGTTTTTTAGACATAATGAGAAATTTAAACCTAAGCTTCCATTTAATACGTGTTTGAGTTGATCATAGCATGCGTGCGGGGCAATCCATCAGTATTAACATGTCCCGAGATATGATGTTGGGATTATGAACACGGATGCGGTTTCTTGGCAGCTGTGAGTCCATGGAGCACAGAAATCCAATCTCTTTCTTTCTTACTCACCCGTGCAGCGCAGAGAGTTGTGAAATGACTAAGGTTATATTTTGAAATTTAAGTTACCAGCTGAGCTGCATGGTCTGATTGGCTTGGAGACTGCGGAGTAAGGTAAAGTGACCCTTGACCTCTCACACAGACACGATGAACTCAGATTCAAATTTGCAGGTTAAAAAAAGGATTACCTGCCAACCGGCACTAATATGCATATATATTTTGGTTTTCCAGTATTAAGTGCAATGCTTACTCAGTTTCGTCTTCAAGCAATTCACCAAAAGGTTAATTGAGCTCAATGTCTACATTGATAGCAGAGAGCTTATATTTTTAATATTGAAACATAATGTGTACATTGCTACGAACAGACACAAATACATTTAGTCCATTACAATGGTGAGCATGCGGAGACATACACGTAAGAAATTATTTTCCACTTCGTCGCTGAAAAGAACTTTAGACCTTTACCCTGAGTGTTGGCAGTTTCTCAAATCTTTGAGTAGAGCTCCGCGTGGGTCGACCATTTCCAATGATCAAATAGTTGGAAAATTAATTTTGTAGGAGTTTTTATGCACTAGAGGATAAAGGAGGCAGGACTGTACATCAAGCTAGGTCATATTTTTATCTGGTGCGTCCCGTTCGTGTATATTTATAAACAAAATTGTCATTCTTAACCCCAACATACATAAAATAGCTGATGTCTACTACTAATAATAAATGCAAGAATTTTTAAAGCGCATACTGACACTCTTAAGCATGCTCTTAGTGCTGAAAAACAAGAACGAGACAAAGGCAGCATTCGAGGGTCAGGAAAACAAACATCATATGAACTACGAAAGAGGAAACAACAGTGATGATGATGAATAAAAAACAACACAATGCAAAGAGAAAATAAGTAACAAAAACTGAGGATATCGTGATTTTGCATAAAGAAAACAAGCCTGAAAGTGTGTGAAAAAAGACTGGCAAGAAGAAAGCCTCCAACTTAAACTTAAAAGCCCCATTACCTCGGTGGAGTAGAAAGGATAATTTAAAGTGTGTAAGAAAGAAAAAAGAGAACAGAAAAAAGAGGTTGGTACTAAGAAAGGTCAGATTTTTACAAATACACAAAAAGGACAAAAGTCGACAAACTGCAACAAAATGATATAAAAAAGAAGGCACATAGTACCAGGTTACCGGGAATCATAATTATGTAATTAAAATACTAGAATGTATCTAAAGAATTTCTAGGCTTGATGCTATTCAGTGCATGTCGTATCAAACTGGTACAAAACCATTTGGATGTTCTTGTACTTGATGGACAATGAAAAACAGTCGTTGTCACATGATCTGGCAAGCATTAATGAAAAATGCCAAACTTATGCAGGAAGTGTATTCGGTGACTTCGGTTCTTGTGAAAGGTCGCCAGAGTATCACGAGTGTAGCGTGGCAGGGGACATGACATTCAAGTGTTTGTTATCAAATGACAATCGACAATGACTGTCAAGATATACTCCTTTGCAGTCTGCCCCTCTGTTGATTTAGATACCTCAATCATAAGGAACTCTTTAAACTGTTGACCTATTGTGAAAGGTTATTCTTTTCTGTTTCTAAGGATGACGTAGGCGCTGCTCAGCTACGGATGTGACCAGACAAGAATACTTTGTGTTCTGCTGTTAATGCTTTCAAACGGCTCATGAAACAGCGATGAAAGATTTCAAATAGCAGGCAGCGGTGTTCACTGAAGTGTAAACTGGTCTTTGAATTGCCCACTGGGAGTCAATAAAGTTGTATTGTATTGTGTGAACCTGTGCTATGTTTCCAAGGAAAAGAGATCACAATAAAGGTAGTTTTACAACTAATGACAGATGGAGTGTGTACACGCGCGCGCGCGTGTGTTAAAAAATGAAAAGAGGAAAAAAATATTATACCAATGTATAAAATTGCATTTCCACGGCCAGTTGCACAGTATGCTAATTGTCTATCATTAAGCTGATTGCTCTTACTATATCTGTACAACTTTGAATAGTGCTCAATCATGATGTGGGCGTTATGCACATATGGTTGGACTCCACCAGGCTTTTGTGAACTAGGACAAGGTTAGGCATGCGTTGATCACATGATTCAGTGATGAATCACCTTGAGCATAACACTAAAACAGTGGTTCTTAACCGGGGTTCTATCGAACCCTAGGGGTTCGGTGAGTCGGTCTCAGGGGTTCAGCGGAGCCTCCGCCACGGAGGTCAAGACACACCCGCAATTCGTGATGACACTAAAGAAGGGTTCGGTGCATGTGCATGGGAAACTTGTGGGTTCGGTACCTCAAACAAGGTTAAGAACAGCTGCACTAGAAGTAAGCGTGAGTGTACCTTGAGTGCGATTCATGCGTAGATAACAGCTTGCAATTCCGAATTTCTTTTTTAAAATAGTTACTGTGACAAACTACTCTGTGACAAATGTCTAATGACAAACTTAGTTAACCCCAAAGAGGGGAACAATGATGCAGAATAAATTTGTGAAATGATATTACACGAGGATTATGTATTAACAATGGCAACTGCTTTTGAATATATATATAGTTAACTAGATTAAGGAAATGCACCCACAAAAAAATACATTAATTTCTTCGTGACAGTACACTAGAGCATAGAACCCTAAGTAACCCTGGTTGACATCAGAAAAATCTATAATATGAACAATATCAAATAAAAGTCTAAGGTCTGTATGGGAAAGGGTTAGACATCAATCATATCCGCGATTATTCAAAAAAGCAAATTACATGCGCATCTACACAAGTTTATTAGAGGTGTCAAGTGAAAGTTGTAACTAGGCGTATAAATTAAAAGAATTATTTGTAACTTCATCAGGTGTTTTCATTCGTTAAAATACATCAGTTTATATTATTGCATGTAAATATTTACAGAAGCATTAAAAGAGAACGGGATCCATATAACAGTCTTTCTCACAGTAAAACGTTTCTTAATATTGAAAAAAAATGTCAGTAAAAATAAAATAAAAGAGAACGGGAGGAAACTGCAATAAAACAGCTAACAGACCACGAGAAATAAACAAAATTTGTGATCCTATCGTGGTGAAACAAAGGGGACCATGTAGTTATAAGCAGTCAAATATTTAGAAGGATTATAAATCGATATAACTTTGAAAAATTACTTTAATAATGTATAAATGTACACTTCACAATAAAAACAACAACAGTTGATTAAGGCGCTGGTCACAAACTTCTTTTCAAACAGCTGAATGTTATCAGTCAATTCAAAATGCACTTCAATATAAATAGGAAGACTGGTAATTGATGATGTTGATCACAGTTCTGTGAGATGGTGAATATAAACGTTCATGTCTGTAAAGATTCTTATAAGTGATGTAGCGTTTGCTATTTGCCTATATAACAAAATCATTTATTGTTCAAAACACTTTTCTTCAATTTGTGCTAGATACAAAATACCTTTCTTCATCGACGAAAACTCATATACCACTAACTTTATTGCATACATCCACGCCTTCTCTGGTCAATCGTTTGTTGATATTAAAGGTTTAACACCTCATGTGATGAACACGAATGAGCACTGTACGTGAACACTGGACATGCCTGTGAAATCTTTCTATGTTTCAGTTTTTCCTGAAATTCATTTGAAATGAAAAGTAGATACATGTTTATTTGCATCACCTGGATGCTTTAAATGATTTCGGATTTGAAAGGAAATGTTGAATACTTCTTGGAAAAGCTTTTGAGGTCTTAAAGTTGCCGATGTCCGGTTAGCTTTGCTTTAATTTTTTCATGCACACTGGGTTCTTTTATCCTTTAATTTAGTTAAGGGATGATTTACGTGTGTTTTGACAATCTTCCACAGTCATTGTCATCCCCATCATAAGAAGAAGCGTAGTGAAGTAACCTGACATCACACGCCGCATCCTGTTCTGTAGGATTCATGTTTATGATGTTTATGTTCAGTTCGGGATTGCTTGCAGGCCAAGGGGCACAGCTCCTAAGATACATCTGCAAACAAAAAGATGAGTGCTTCATATTTTAAACTAAGTCATGTATCTGCTAGCAACACTACAAAGTCAATTTAATAGTATACTTAAATATTACATTCCTCATTTAAAATGGTCAAATGATGTAGAAAAGGGCTGCATGAGTTCCCTTTTTAATATCCTATAAGCAAAAGTGTTTTTTTTAATGATTCGATGTAAAAGAATCAAGATACGCACATTTCAAACATTTCCTTTTTGTTATTTTTTTATGTTCACACGCAGATCTTGTTTTCTTTTATTCGTATACATATTTGTTTACACACCCTGAACAAAAAACAAACCACACTAAATACGTCAGAGAAAGAAGCTCCAGCTACTAACTAGTTACATAATCCCATACATCATTCACCCTTATTCTGAAATACTATTCCCAATTCGAGAGAGTATTATGTTATTTATACTAACCATCTGTCTCTTTCAGTGTGTCTGCTTTAGTAGAATCCGCTGTCTCTGGCATCAAAAATTTGTTTTCAAAGTCTTTGACGGCAGGGTTATAAGCCAGGCCTTCGACACACGTTCCTTTATGTCCTTTTCTGAATAAATAAGGAATTAATATCAACAATTTCAGCTACATGTGACGAAGTGTGGACATTTTGAGTATTTGGTTATATCTGCTAGGTTGTTCTATGTACCTGCGTCATTGTATCAGGTACATTATTGTAAGAATGTTGTGCGTTAGTAGTTGTCTACTAATGGTCGCTCGTATACACATTTCATTTCTATTAGGATGTTTTCTTGCTTTCTTGAGAAAGGACAAGAGACTTGATCTAAAGCCTTATTGCTGTGAAACACAACTTTCAGCTTTTCATTAAGACTTAAACATTTAAAGCATAGATTAAAACACTGTCAACTTACCGTTTTCTGACGAAGGTCACCAATTTTCTCCGCTTAACAATCAGCAACGACGCCACAACGCCTGCTAATAGACATGGACACACCACACCTATGATCATCCCAGTATTACTTTCTTGTTCTGAGGCACCTGCCACACATTATATGCTGGTAATTGGTGCGTTCTTCTGACAAACATCATCAAACTTAAAGTTTGCTTTTACTTTTTCTAAGTTTATAAGCTACTTTTTTCACTATTAGTAAAAATGATACAGTGATTTTGTGTATAAAAGAAATCTATTTTAAAACAAAGTATATTATTAAAAAATACTCGCCTTCTTGGCATCGATCTTCGCTTTCATCGGTACTTCTCTTATTTTGGTTTGGTCCTGTAGACAAAACGGACAGTATGGATTCTGATGTCATCAAGCTATCCATCATTCCTATCTGATTAAAATTCTACTTTCATTATTTATCATGTCATATCTCTTTACGAATGAAACGCAATGTTGGTGAAAGAGCTGAATAACCAAACGCTGAATATTTACTTTGTAAGTAACAAAAATGTATAAAGTAGCATATCAACTTTAAAGTATATTAATAAGAGAACAACTTAAAAGGTCTACTTTCTATCAAGAATAAATTGTGAAATAAAATGCAACAATAGCATTAGCAATGTTTTTTTTATTAATGGATTAAGGTCTTAGGAAAGATTAAAATAAAGAAAAATGTGTATCGCGTAGCCAGTTACAGATAGGATCATCAATATAATCTCATTTCTCATCCATGAGTTTGTGAGAAAAATAGTGAAGGAGATGAATACAGAGGTTTGAGAAAGAGAAAGTGTGTGCCTGCAAATTTATGTCTGCGGATATTTGTGAGCTTGTACTGTTTTATTTAACAAGCTTACCATTTTCATTCTCATTTGTGCTGTTCCGACATTTGTTCGGACTTTTATGATTTGTACTTGCTGAAGCATTGTCTGAGTTCATTTTCTCTTCAGAAAGAACTTGCACTGCTTTGTAAAAGAATAACTGTTTGGTATGATTACAATAGATTACAATTAAAAAAATAATTACAATTTAAAGTAAAACATGACATCTTATAAGAAAAACGACAATGTTAAAGAGGTAAATATATAGCACTCGTGCAGTTTAATACTCACATTCTTTATCTCTGTCATTCTCGTTTTCGTTCTTATGCAAACTCACACGGTGTGCACAATAGATAAACTCTGTATATTGTAGGTTTAATGACAACTATGAAACGTTTTAAGAGACCAGAGTCAGAGACTACAGAAGGCAAACAAATTTGATTGTGTTAAATAAATTATAGTTTAAATCAGTGATGCCCAACCTTTTTCGGCCTGCGGGCCATACACATTTCCGACATGCGTGTCACGGGCCGCTTCACCGCACAAGTACAAAAAAAAAAAAAAAAAAAAATAGAGCAGATACCATTTTTATTAGAAACAAGTTGTACTTACCATTTACTATGTAGTAATTAGTGGGATATTTGAAGTTGTTCACCCGAAACCAACTTCTGAATGTCCGGCTGCATCGTAGAGACACCAAGTCGGAGCACTGAATCGAAATGTTCGTCCATCGAAAAAAAGATTGAGAGACGCCCCTACGTAGGGATAAATACTTCTTCTTCCTTTTTTTTTTCTTTTTTTTTTTTAGGTCTTTTTTTATTACTAACATGCCGATTTCCTGCACTGTGGGCAGAAGTTTCGCGGGCCGGATATGGCCCGCGGGCCGTGGGTTGGGCATCCCTGGTTTAAATAAATATTTACGGCAGTGAAATCTATATTACAAACAGAGATTGGTACTTCAGGCTCTTTTACAAGGAAATGAAACTGCAAACTAATGAAGTTTGGTCTTTTTCTTTACGCATGACTTGTATTTAAATGAGCATTTTTCATGCAGTGGTCATGTTAATAATTTTAGCCACCTTGATAAAATAAATTTACTGAAAGAACTTTACAGTTATCATCAAACAGGTAAATGTCAAGAAGACCGTTGCTTACCTGGTGCAATTTTACAACTGAATGGTTTTTCATGTGCAACTTCAAATAAAAATTCACCAGATCTTATACATTTTTCAGGTTTAGTTATGTTGACACTAAAAATAACAGAAAGCTGCGGATCACAGGTGTAGCCTGTTGCAGGGTCACAGTCAAATTTCCCTGATCGCACCCAGTTACAGTCTGCAATCATTTCTGCAACAAAAATAAAATTGTATTATGTGCCACTGTTGGCTTGAATTATGAAAATAAAACGGAAGTGAAGTTTAAAACACGTGTGTCTGTGTTTTAAGGTATTTGCTATTTCAATCGCTTCTAAGACATTTTCACTTTGTATACGTTTAGTGATCTTCTTTCCTGTTGTTTAAGTATTTATATATTGACACAAGGTTAAATACGTTTTATCTGTCGCTATTTCTCTTTTCGTATTCGTGTGCCTACATGCATGTGCATATGCAACTTCATAGCAACTCTTCAACAACTTTAACAATTACACCAAGATATGAAGCGTTTACCGTCACCAGAGTCTGCACGTAGTGAAATGATGAATTCCCTTTTCTCCCTTAAGACAATATCACTGAAGTTGCAGATGACTCTTTTGGCACAACCTTCTTTTGTGCAATGAACGCTACATGAGTTTTCTGTAATCAATATGAAAAAAAATAAATCACACATGTTAATCATTTCATGATTTTCATGCCAGTAATATGGAGCTATGTGTGCTCTGCTAGTTACATTTTGTTCCATCGGTATGTTCCAGTCTATATAACAATATAACAATATACCAATCTTGGGCCAATCATCGTTGCCCAAGGTTTCAAGTAAAACCTGCATCAATCAATATTGCCTCAATGATGTTTTTGGTGGTATTTGGTCCATATTAACCCTATTTTGAAGCAGTGTTGAAGCTCAAGACAGATTGGTTTAGTACATTTAAAACATTGTCATTCGTTTTCGGTCTGTAAAATTAAAAACGACCTTCAGTTGACAAGTCATTAGAACAAGACTAATGGGCGGCGTAGTTTTCGTTGCCTCCGATGAAGCGAGTGATCCCTCGTACCTTCTTGTTGATGCACATCCTGTAGTATTCCGCTCACTGATAGCAACATGTTGTGGTGAAGAGTCCGTTTTCTCCCTGTTTTAGTTTCGTCCTTTACACGTGTAGCCTGGCAACCATCTGTTCCCCTGGTTCCAGAATCGTAGATACAGTGACACCTGTTACCAGTATCGCTGCCATGGCAGCATCTTCGATGTGTACGTCTACACACGTGCTGGATCTGATCAATGTTTTCTCGCCGGCGTATGTTGGTCTACCTGTTGCCCCTTTCTGCAGGACAGCCTGTAGATTAGGGGCTTGCGCAGATGGTCAATGTTCATGCCACACCCCACTTTGATGTGGCCCTTGCCACTACACCTGAAGCATGAAGGCCCGTTGTCCTCGTAGCTGGAGCGTGGTGGCCGCTGGTTTGGCGGTCTGCCAGCCGCAGGTTCGTTGCCTTGACCTTGTTGCAGTTGACGTCGCAACGACTGCACGTCGGCCGACAGCTTCCTCACCTCTGCATTCCAGTCTTCGGCGGGGGTGGATTGTGCTGCGTTGACTGCCGCTTGCTTTCCAGCGCCTGTCTTGTGTGCTGGTCCCTCAGCATCCTGCTCTTCCTGTCGTATGCCGCCAGAGGTCCAGCGCTGTGTCGTTCTTGCCCCCGGAAAATGGCGGCAGTCGCGGTGTCTGCGGCCCGACAGCATTCAACGCCTTCCCTCCAAACACATACCCGCACTTACATCCTGTCACTAGTCGACCCGCCCCCCGCTCTCCTTCGGTGACGGAGTTTTCACCCGGTCAGTTATTATCCCCCACCGCCAAGCCTGTACCTGTCCTGTGTGCGTGTGTATGCGTGTCATATTCCATAGCACTGTAGCGGGAGCGCTGTTTAGGTCAGTGGTACTGCTGACAGTGCCTAGTCACTCCACCCCAGACCCCCTTCCACCCCACGCGTGGTCGCGCGAGCGGCGCGCAGCGCGAGACAGGCAGCAACTGCGGGTGACGTGGTACCCAAGCTGCCCTGTACAAAATGCGGGCGTAGAGCAGCGCCCACGCCTAAGCGGTCCGGTGGCGCAACGGTTAGCGCCTGTCACCAATGCAGTGAAGGTTGGCTGTCCAGAGTTCATTTCTCGTCTCGGGCAAGCTGTTCTTTCTCTGCACGTGGCATCTGTTTACAGGGCTGGCTGCTTGCCGTAATATAGCCTCAGTTGCTAGCACGGCGTAAAACACCAATCCCCCCCCCCCATAGTGCGAAATCGCCGCAAGGTGGAAGCACTTTCCTACTAAACAACAACAACAAAGCGCCCGCGCCTTTCCTCTCGGTACGAGAACTGGTCCTGCTGGTAGAGCAGTAAGAGCGTTTCGAGTCTGAGTTAGCGAGAAGTACCTTTGGGCTGCGAAGCCCCTGGTCCGCTGGAAATAGCGGCTCGTGACACTCAGTCTCTTTTCCCCCTTTTTCCCCCCTTTGGGAGTTGAGCAAGCGAGAAGTACCATCGTGCCGCAAGGCATCTGGTCCGCTGGCAATAGCGGCTTCTGGCACTCAGTCTCTTCCCCACCCCCCGGAGTTAGGTGTTAGGTTCTAGATAGATAGGTAGGTAGGTAGTTGTTAAGTTTGGTAGTTGTTTTGCTGGTAGATGTGTATTTTGTAAATAAATTTATGTCTATGAACTGTAAGTACTCGTGTGAGCGTGTTAGTGTCAGCGAGTGCTAGTGTGTCATACGCATACGCATGTCTCTGCCGTGTGAACGCGAGTGAGGTTTGTGTACTGTCCATGTATGTAGATGTGACAACAGCAGCAGAAGAGAAAAAAACACACGAGAAGGTCCGGCGGAACTGACGCACCGACTGAAAAGACACTTTACGTGTAGTTAGAAAGTAAAGCAGGGTCTTTTGTGGACTCCTAGGTCGGCTGTAGTTCGGGTGCGTGCAAGAGATAGGTATAGGTAAAAAGAACACAACGCGAGGCAGGTAAAAACTAGACGACGCATCCGACTAACGAGAGCTAGAATTTTCGTAGAGAGGAAAATTCTCCTAGGGAACTTCCGTCCTCTTCCCTGGAACGACAAAGAGGAACGGACTGATTTGGCGCTAAAGTGTAGCATAGGGTGCTAGCGAGAGGTGTCGGTCAGTCCGGTTACAGTACTATAAAAGGAAAGAAAGAAACCTACCTTGACCATAAACTGCCTGCACACATAACCATGCAGCGACTGTTGTTGTGAGCACCATATTTTTCATTTTTCTTTCTGTTGCTTTTGTCTTTTTGAAAGTGAATTCAGATATTAAGATGATGAATCCGAACAAAAATGCCAGCACAGACCGGTCGGTATGTCCAGGAACAGGGTTTGTTAGAACCCTTTTTAGTCCGGATCATCGGTACTCACGGACGACGAGCGCGGCGAGAACTCTGATCCAATGCCCTCCATGGTACCTGAACGAGAAGATGTTCTATGAACACACTCAGAATTTAAAAGAACTAAATAAAATACTTGCTGAGGTAAAGAGCAAGCCTTCACAATAATGCTCCCTAGCTTCTTTTCCTCCCTCTTCTCACAGCTTTCCTCAGCAGGCGAGGTCTGACGAGCTGCCTGCTTTGTCAACGCGCAGCGTTTGCTGGCCTGCACTTCCCAGAGCTATTTTCGATTTTGGTTCACGTGACGTATCACATGATGTGCAAATGAGGCTCGTTACCCTTCTGACAGACAAACTCCGCGTCTCATACAGCTCGGAGCTTCCAGCTGAATTTCTTATCAGCGTTTATTACTAAATCGCCCAAATCTTATTTTAATCATTAACAGTTTTTAATCTGCACTTAATCTATGATAAATATATTTAGTATTCCGGCAATCTTAGTAAGATTTTCTCAATTCTCTGTCAAACTTTTATTTTGATGAAATAAGGTGTTTTCAAGCCTGAAGTTTGCACCATCTGTTTGCTCGGTCTGCCACAGACTTCAGATCAATTGTCGGCGGTGTGTGTGTGTGCGCGTGATGTGTAGGTGTGCATGGGAATGATCGATACAGCGTATATATATATTATTTTTAAAAATATATATTGGAAACAGAGCTCACCTTCCATTTAAATTGCCCTAATAAAGTTGGTTGTTATTGTTATTGCTGTTAACAGTCGGATCAATTAATTGTGGTTTTGTTTAGAGTACAGACGAAAAATTCTTTGTCGCTTCGATCATTCTCAGAGCCAGAGCTTAGGGGCAGGCGGACGAGGCATCTGCCTAGGGCCCCGCGCTTTTGATTGATATGGTAACTAGGCATATGGAAGTGTAGTCAGCCGTATCTGACTACGGATTTTTCAGATGCACTAAATGGCTTGGAGGGCATTTGCACATGGCTGACAGATTATCGTCAAAATGGATTTTCAAGCTCTCTGATTAATGCAAGATAAATTGCAGAGGATTTGGATACAGAACCAGTTTTTGAAGTTACACGAATTAGAAAGAGAAGGAGAATGTTTGATTACGAACAATACGTAGGAGAAGATGTAGGAGGAAGAAATGCCCAGGAGGATTTCCGCATCAACTGCTTCAACATGATAGTGGATACAGCAATTGCGTCTCTTCAAAGAAGATTTGAACAATTAAGGAATCATAATCAAATTTTTGGATTTATCTACAACTTCAAGGAGTTGCCAAAGTCGGTGCTGAAGTCATGTGGGAAGAATTTGGAAGATGTGTTAACACATGGAGAAAGCCGAGATGTCGATGGATACGTGCTTGCCGAGGAAATGGACGTATTGAAGTATGTTTTTCCAGATTCTGTGCATGGAGACCTTCGTAAGATGTTGACTTTCCTCTCCATTAAAGGACGATCAGTCGATTTTCCGAATTTATGGATTGCTTTAAGAATTGCCCTCACAATACCTGTGACAGTAGCTTCCGGAGAACGAAGTTTCTCGAAGCTGAAATTAATTAAAACTTACCTGCGGTCAACGATGTGCCAAGATCGGCTGAGGAACATGGCCTGTGGCCATACTCTCCATCGAGAACAGTGTTTCTCGGGAATTAGAATTCAGTGAACTGATTGATGATTTTGCTTCAATGAAGGCCAGGAACGTTCACTTGTAAATATTTTTTAGTGTTGAAAACTTACATGTTATATTATGCCGTATGTTTACGTGTTGCTATGTTATTTGGTTACTAAATCTGAATGTCTTTCGCATGTACGTGTGTCGGTGTGTGTGTTGTGTGTTACTTAATGGCGGATGCAAACCCATCAACTCAACCTCAACTACGACTGCAGACTGTAGGGTTCCATTCGTTGTAACCTATTGACAAACGTTACAAATAAATTAATCGTAGGTTTATGTTGTAATGTGTATGCAGCGTACTGTCAATGATAAAAGACGAGATATCCCTGAGGAAAAAAGTGACTTTAGATCCCAACTAAAACCGTGTGATCGTGGCGTGAGGGCCCCGCACATGCCCTTTGCCTCGGGCCCCGCGGGGGCTAAGAACTGGCCTGCTCAGAGCATGAAACTCAACAAAAGTAATCATACGTACGTTTGTAGCGGTAGCCCCATATTGCGCTTTCGGTAACAGTGATTGAGCGATCGGAGGCTATAGCTGTCCTACACACATGTTTTGATAACCTCACATTTAAAACCATTTCCTTATATCATCTCTTTAAATGAACTTTCGGCTTCGATCGCGTGCGTAAAGCAAATATGTCTGTGAATCGCTTCCTTTTCTTATTATTAAAATCCCAGCACAGACAATGTAACATGAAACTTCTTCGAGGTTGTAGCGAGAGGATTCGGCGGGGAAAGCTTTTTCTTCCCTCCATCATTACCCCCCACCCTCCACCGACTTCTTTGTGGCTTACCTCCCCATGAGCACGTGACTGCGGAACCGGTGGCCGTTTTCTACCATGAAAAGCAGGCAAAATACAGCGCCTGCAGGACTGGTTAGCTTAATGGTTAAAATACTCACGTGTCACCACTGCATTAAAAGGCTCTGAGGTCAGAAACTGTGAAAAATGTAGCAAAATGATTTTAATGGAAGAGTTTTTTTTTTAATTCCTACGCGGTCTACTAAATTTGGTGGCCTATAAAGTTGAATTATACATTGAGGTAGTATATCCTCATACATTTCTCGGAAATTTTTTAGGTACGACTGTATGGTATATCATATGAATGCTATTTCAAACACTACAGCAAACCATGGAATATCTCGCTGACGCGCGAGTTTGAGTAAACGTAAGGGACATAACACAGTTGCCGTTTTGTTCTTACTTTCTAGAGTTCCTTCTCTTTAGATTAATAGCAAACTGTTTAACGGACAGAAAGTGTAATAAAATATACCCAAACATGATTGACAAGACACAGCTTTACTTAAAGAACAACTTAGAGTAAAGCAATTGACAGCCGTCTATAAAAACCAAAATACAGAAATATGAATGAGAAATCGAAAAATCACTAAAGATAGGATCTTCATGTAATAAATTTTGATAAAATGAATTTTTGAAGTCTTGGTAAATTGTCAATGAGTTGAATGTTAAGAAAGCTCCAGACAAAACAATTTTTATATGCAAAAAAGGATCTTGGAATGCCAAATCACTCTGGATTACTCGTAACATTTATGAGATCAGAAGTGGAGGCTCATCATTCTTGCCTACATTTACTCGCTTAAGGGTCAACTTCGTCCAGATTAGAAAGGCTTGCTTCCTTTCTGAAAATCAGTGATAATTGTGTGTCCAGCGCTTGGTTTCATGTTACACAGACATTAGCACTACACAAGCACTCACATTAAGGAAGAAGATTGCTTTTAGCAATGAGATTTTCTGTACTTTCGTAAGGAACAAGAATATAAGTAAACTAGCTCCGAGTTGAGCATCCACACCACTTTTGTAGCTCAATTCAAGATGTCTCAACCACGCTCTGTACTAACAAGTTTGTTCACATTGCTTGTGTTTATTACAGTGGCTTATACACACCTGGAAAATTGTGAGTTTATTTTACACGTTTAAGTCTGGATATATTTACAGGGACTGGCATAACATAAAAAGCATACTGAATTACTTTTAAATAAGAAAGAGTTATTTGTCCATAAAAGTGATCTTTGCTTATTAATATATTTGCTCAAAAAAGAAATATTCAACAGTTTTAGTAGCTGATGAAAACCTGAGCGACAAAATGGACAACCTGGCGTTGTTACCGGAATAAAAGAAGTAATACTTTAAACTTTGGCAGAATACTGCCGGAAGCACATTAGAACCAGCTGAAAGCTAATATCAGAACGGCTGATAAAATATTAATAGAAAAGTTCATTGCTACGCATTTATTCTAACTTGACTACAACAAGTTTCCGGAAAAGTATTTAAAGAGGCCATTGCCTGTTAAGTAACTTTTTGACGTTCATATTTTCCAGGTGAGATCTTCTCATATATTGCCTTCGTTTCCAATCTGTGATATGAATTTTACTTTATAGTGTATCTCTGATAAATAGTTTAGTTCAGAGGAAGAGAGCTCTCTCCTCGCTCAGTGCTGGATTTGTTTTTATTTTCTTTTTCAGGTGCAGTGCTTGAATTTCTTCACCTGTCAGAAAATATGTGTATCAAGCAAAACGACTTCGTCAACCTAACCTTCTGGCTGAATACTTCAGGCTGTGAGACATCAGACACACTCTACAGACTAACCGTGAAAGTCAAAACAGACAAATACATCGCCGATGACGAAGGACGGTTAACTGTTATTAACGGCACGTGTGACGTCACAACTGGAACGTTACTCCGCTGTGTCAGTCCAGCTGGTCCCGTGGAGCTGTACAGCAAAGTGAACACATCACACATAGAAACTGAATGGAAATGGTGGTGGAAAGAAAATGGGTCGTATACACACAGGAGTAAAACATTACATATTACTGCTTGTGGTTAGTCTACCTTACTACTTTAACATGTCACACGTATTTTTCCTTCAAAGAAAAGAATTGTAACTCTAGAGATTTTTATCTAACCCTCACTAGCAAAGCTTTGAGTTTACACACTTTCCCACTTTCACATGAACTATTACAACATGTTATTAAACGTATTGACTAATACAACATTAACCTATTAAATTATTTCAAGAAGGGTATGGTCACAAAAGATCCACCAGGGGAAGAAAATTCCAGACATTGTAGGAAAAGAAGAGAGAGAAAAAAAAAACACGAGGTTTTGCTTTGTTGGTTAAAGGGACAAGCTAGAAGACTAATAATAAATTGTTAGTACATCTCAGATCTTATGTCTCTTGTCTCAAGTATACGGCGTTGTTGTCTTGTCAGTAACTTCTCGACTTGTTTCGACTCATTTTAATTTTAGTTTTTACTCACCTTCTTCACATGTCGATTCAAAGAATTTTACTTTAAAAGGTTCGTGTCATAGCCTTAACATTATATTAATAAGTAGACTACATCGAATCATTTACCAGTTACAAATATATTGCGTTAAGTGGTGAAGAAAAATGTGAAAATGTTCCTAGAATATTACAAAAATCAACGAAAAGGACAAAAAGAACCACTGAATTAACCATTGGACTCTGCTCAAACTTCAAACATTGGCAAAAATGTGAGAGTACTGGAAATAGTCGTCGTCATCATCATCATCATCCTACCATCAGCAACAATATAATGATGATAATGATTGATGATGATTGATGATTGATGATGATTGATGATGATGATTTTTGTTCCAGCACTTTCATACGTCACAAATCTAACTGTCAACGGACAGGAGAGTAAAGGAACTTTTATTGCTGACGTGGGTCAGAACATCAGCGTCTACTGCGCTTTTACTAAAGGAAACCCTCCAACTACCTTTCGTCTGTTAGACAGAAATGGAGGTGAAATAGATGTTTCTAAAGATGAAAGTCACATCATCCACTCACTAGCGGCTGTTTCGTGTGAAGAAGACTGGCCAGTCATCCGATGTGAAGGAAACAGGTCTACAGAAAATAAATTTGTATCATTGCTTGTAAGATGTAAGTACAAAAGGAACATTGGTGAAAGTTTTATAATACAAATAATTCCTTTGTAGGTCCAAGATCGTACGGGTGGGGCTATATTGTAATACATCTGTATGTCGAGCAATTTTTACATCATAGGCACATATTTACGTATTGGTGGATATAGTTTTGTAAAGCTTACTTTTGTTGAACTCAATGAATAAAAGAACACTGAAACAGTAGTAAGTACGACAACCTCTAAAATTAAAAAGAAATATTAGGCAGTACGTTATAAAAGCGGAAAAGTATTGGATGTCAAGCATTGCTTTTCAGGTCCTCCACAGTTTACTGACATGGCCCCAAAATTCGTGTATCCAGATGTAAATGATCACGTGATATTCAATATCAAAGCTCACTCGACAACACTCAGTGGATGTCTGTTGACAAGAGCCTCTACAGAAGAAAACTTGAGACAAAAAGTGAACTGTAGTCTTCATGGTATTCCGCCGAACCTGACTTTAAACATCACTCTTCACAATGAAGTGAAGTTGATCCTGGGCAACTGGACATTAAATATTACCAATGATATGGGCAGTGGAGAGATAGTACTGACATTTATTGCCTCCTCTGGTATGTATTTCTATGTTACATTTACCAAAATTATCTAACTGTTAAGAAAATACAATGATAATTATTTTCGAAAAAATAGTGGTTCTAGAAGGATAAAAATATAACCCTTGTAGTCCCTTTGCATTGCATATTAGTATTAGAATACGTGTGTGTGTGTGTCTGTGTGTGTCCACAAATCTAAGTGTTATTCCGAACAGCTTTCTTTATGAAACTTAAAGTATATGACAATACAAGGTAACTATGGTTTATCCACAACAATGACTTCTTTGTTTTTAGTTTCTTTGAGAAACCCTGAGCAAAAATTGTAGCTTAAATATTAAAGTTATAACATTCACAAATTTACTTTGTCTTAAAATTATTTTTGCCTACACAGAGACTACTTCAAGGCTTATTACAATTATCGGCGTGCTATCCTGTGCTGCAATTCTCACAATTGCTGTCTTTTTTGCCATTCAGAGGATCAAAAAGCAAAAAGGAGGTAGGTGTTTGCTGCTTTAATGTGTTTGAAAAACAACAGAAATTGTCTTTGTTGTTCCTCATTAACAAAAGTCGACATACATACCAAAGAGGGTAGGAAATAGGTCGACTTGGTGTGATTAATATTTGGCACTCCAAGACAACAAATGAGGCTTTGGAGGTTTGTATGAGAACATTACAGTCAACGTATTACATTAGCAACAACTTTAAAAAGAACTTAGAATTGTTTTTTAAACCATCAATTTATTATCATTTTTGTGATGTGTTCAAATCTCTTAGAGATAGGGGTACTGAAAACCTTGTAACCAGTTTGAAATTTAGTAAACTTATTTTCATGAAAAAATGAAATCAGTGGTTAGACGGTAAAAGATGTAAATAACATCAAACACCCTATTCCCTACTTCAGACTAGGGCCAGTTGCAGACATTTTAGCCATTGTCACCAGACCTAAGCTCTTCTTATAGTTTCCTGTTTTGTTTCCCATTTCTCTGAAGGATCTGAGAGTGTAAAGAGAAAATTTGCTCAACATGCTATAAAACAAATTCTGAAAGTTTTTTTGTCTTTTCCCATTTTATTTTCCGTCTATTTAGATAGTAGAATATGAAAGTAAGTTTCTATGAATAGGCTCATACGCAGGTCATGCCATCTGGTCAAAACAAAATTTCACAAGTTAGATTAAACACGTATAGACACAATCAGTATTATCAGTTTAAAACAGGTTTTTTATTTAATATGATCTTGCCTTGTTTTATTTATCAGGTAAAAGGACCAGGTATGTATGCTTAATCTTGACAATGAGAGTTCCACTAAATTTTAGTTGTTTTTGCGAATTTATCATAAAAATAAACAGATACATTTGTATAAGTAAACTTTCTAAATGGAAAAATATTGTGAGTGCTGAGTGCTATAAGAGAGTAGACATAAAGGCATCAGTCACTCTGTTGGAACAGGTCTTATGTACTGAGCTGATTTACAGTTACGAGCATTAATTCATTCCTTAAACTTCAAACTTCTTAAAGTTTAAACCATTTATTTGAAGTCAGTAATTGTCATTTTTCAAGGATTCAACCAGGATCAGGGAACACTTTAAACTAAGTATCAAACTAAGGGTCAAGAAGGGGAACAATTTCAACAAAGTGTTGAACTAAGGGTCAACAAGCGGGATCCAAGCTGCCTTAAAGACACTTGGGAAACAATGAAATACAAGCAGGCTTCTTGATAGGATATTCGGTTTCAGAATGGCTGCAATGAGACTGAACAAATAATACCCACAAGGAATAGAACCGCCCTAAGGAATATATTCGCAGATTCATTTCTAAGTCTTGATCCTGATTGAGAATTCAATGAGATCACTTTGCTTTCTTGTCTTGTCTATCTTTGGAAATAAAAAGGGAGAAACAAGTATATGCACTGTGCACTATTAGGGCTTTTATATACAATACTTGTTAAGTTAAAATCGTTGTACCTACATATTAAAGATTTGCTCACTTTATATAAAATTGTTCTTATTTGAGCTTACGTTGATGAAGTGCTTGTTATCCAAATGTGTGCATGCGGAAGAAGGCATGACCTTTGATATTGTATGCCGCTAACTTCCCCTCTCACTGTCTTCCTCTTTCACTATCTTACACTGTATATGTATATATTATGCCTATTATCATACTATGTCAGTATTAGAGCCTTTTGAAAGATTGCTTGACGCTTACATTTCTTAAAAATGAAAAAGTATACTTTTCCACTTGCATTTTCTGTTTATACATGCTATCTTAACGTCTATAACAGTTTTACAATAATGATAAATGGCTTTACACACACTTTTGCTTTCCTCCTTATTGGCATAAATATAAGGAACTTACTACTCCAACACATTACTTCTTCAACTTTTTAACTTGTTAACTACTGAATTGTAAAAGAAAGAAATATAAGTAAAAAATTATCGGTTGTCATTTAGCTTTGTCTTTTAGTAGACTAGGTTGTTGAACTCTAAATTTATCTTTTGTCAGGCTGTCTGCGGGCAACAGGGATCAGGCAAGAGAAAGTAAGTAGCTAGACGGTAAAATATTTGATTGATTAATGGCAGAGGGGTTGGTTTTGTTAATGATAATAGTGAAGGGTTTTCAACTGTCAATACATATTACAACTGCGTGTGAAGAGAGTAGTTTTGAATTATTTTGTCACGGATCAGTCCGTGCCTCCGTGTTTTTCAGATTAATTTAACCCCTTTGCGACTTACGGACTGCAACTGTATCTTGAATGTATTAGAGAACGAATGAGAACTTTAGATGGGAAAAGGTTAACCGTAAGACGAAGTGTTTGGTGAAACTAGTTCACCAGTAGATTTTGGGTGCGAACGAGGTCAGAAATTTACTGAGCCCCGGCATACCGTGTTCTGAGTCACGACTTGTAAATCTCCGAGTTGAGATGACACAGTAGAGCAGGGTAGTGTTCATCCACGCTTGATGAGGCGCGGTTCTGACCTCTTGTGGATTAACCTCGCCTTGACCAGGTATGATATCTTTTTCTGTTATTGGTTATGGAATAGTCTTAAAACTCAAGTAGGTTTCAAACTTGTAAACACGAACATATGAGAGAAAGATGTGTGGATTGCAGAACATTGTTTAGAATGGTAGTATAGTGTAAACTCTAGTTACAGGATTTAATAGTATGGACTGAAGAACAGGAGCTCTTCTGGATGAGAAAGATCGCCTCCCAGGACCATTCCTTGATCACCTCTGGTCCAGCACCCAGCAGCACGAGGGCCTGGAGCATCGTAGCCCCGTGACGTCACCACGGAGTACCTTCGCTGTAACCCCGGAACCTCCTGACGTCACGGCCAGGACGTATGTATGTGTATGTATGTATGTATGTGTATGTATGTATGTGTGTATTTGTGTTAGAGGCGTGTAATCTTCATTCTTGATGTGAAAGATTTTATTATGTTGAGACTGATCGGGGGAGTGCCCCGGATGTAAACATTGAATGTATCGTTTGGAGTTTCGTCACCTCTAGAACGCTGTCTTAAGGCGAGTTGTTTACAAATGATTATTTGTGTTGTAGTCTGTAAAGTACTGAGTTATTCAACAACGAAATGAACATGATGTGGGCAGCCTCAGGAAATCGTTCTGTTGTGTGTTGAAAGAATGTCTGGCGTAAGTGTGTTGTTAAGCCACCCGTCCCGTGACATATTTGGAAACGGCTAAATCATAAATATCCCAACAATTAGTGTGAATTAGTTTCTTTAAATTCTTACATACTTTTCTTTAAGTTTATTCTTGCATTGTGCGTCGTTAACCACAACATAATCTGCTTCTGGCTCACACAAAAGTGTTTGATATGATATCAAATCAAATCAAATCAAAACAAACTTTATTATCTGTCGAGGATACCCAGAACAAATTTTTCTTCGCTCACAAGGGCAGGCATACATACTCACACAGACATTTAACACACAGTTAGGAGTAAAGCACACAGTTAGGAGTAAACACAGTTCGGAGTAAAATCGAGTCTCATGACATCTCAGTGCAAATGAAAGATGTGCGTAGTTCTCTTCACCCTGTACAGAAGGTTGAGATTTGTCATGAGTAGTTTGCGGAGCGGTTTCAGCGAGTGAATATTCGCAAGGCCTCCAGTCCGGATGGTATTTGTGGCAGAACATTATGTTCCTGTGCACACCAAATATTTGTCGACATCTGTTTCAGCGCTCTATGGATTTGTAGAGGGCCGGTAGTCCGGCGTTGTTGCTAGTTTTAATGCGCGTGAAGTGCACTATTGTCCATCACAAAGTCACCATCATTCACGTATGGACACATCACACAAGGTTAATGAAATCAGGACCATGAGAAACAAGTATCAGAACATGTTCATGAAAGTTAAGATCCGAATTTACGGAGACGGATGGTGAGTTCGGCTCTTAACTTTAGTTTTGCAGTCTTCCTTTTAGTATCTCATTCATTCATTCCTTCACTGGTATCAAATTTCGCCATGTAAAGCTTGTCCTTCAGCACCTGTTGTCGAGGCAGAGTGGAAAAGTGGATAGATGCAGTGGCTCACCAGGCTCATTTCTTAGGTCTGTACATCTTGAGAGGCTGCACGTCAATTTTACATGGTATAGCAAGTCTGTTATACCTAGCCAGTATTTTTCTCTGTCTACCCGACCAGTTTTAACCACAGTCCAAGGTACCCAGACGGGCGACATTAAAGTGTCGTACCGGTGACACTGCCGAACCAGACCAGTTGTACTGCGAAACGATTATTAGGCTACAACGAAAAGTGTTGAAAATGAGTCCTGCCTCTTAGTCTCATGTGGCATGTTGACTTTTCAGACCAAGCTATATGAACGTCTAGAATGGTATTTTATTTGTCCTCAAGACCTTACATGCAAACCAGGACTAGTGGCCCACCAAGGTGGCAACCACACTAAGTATTATCTTATTTTCCATGGATGACAGGACAGGATGTCCACCACAACTGGGATGGGTTCTCCTAATCATCATCCTTCGATTAACTGGCACTCTAGCCTAACTTGGAGTAAGCCGGCACACTCGTAAGAGACCTACTAGTTCCACAGAGAGTGATTTGTATTGTTTGGTATATTTGTATGTGTTTCGGTGTCATTAAATCTAATTAATAAAAGTTTAACATGAAAACGATGTTAAACTAGCTTACGATTACTCAGTTTTTTACTTAGGTCTCTAAACTGTAGACACATCAAATTATATTTTAAGAAATAGGGAAACTCTCTGACAAAAAGAACTTTGAAATAATTCACTCTTAACTAATTGTCCTTCACCTATCACTTTAGCTTTTCAAAATGTGTTTTTAAAGGATGAGCATAAAAAATAAATACTTTTAATTGATATCTCAACTGAAGAAATATTTGTTTTGATTTTAGGCTACATAATAATGATTCATTGGTGTTTTCATTTTTAGAGGTACTAAACGTGTGGCACATGTTAAATGGTTGACTGAGTACCTCATGGACTATCATCAGTGCCAAGTGAAGATTTAAGCTTTTGAAATATTTTAATGTAATTTTTAAGTACATTAACCACATACACTAAAATACGCGAGCACAATAAATATTTCCAGAGCTAAATGAACATGATTGTGTTAATTGGTGCTAGTGGAACAATTTCAACAAAGCCCAGAGAAAAGCTGAGACAACTCATTAAACAGTGTTTTGGCCACAGACGCAGTTTCAAAATAAGTTATTTCCCTTGTATGCACGTTCTACACATTATCTACACACACAATGTCTGCTTCAAGAATAATCACTCGTGTGTTCTTTATTCATTCATTTATTTATAGGCCGATGGGAGTTGTGAGATACAAATTCTTTCTTGTTTCTTTTATCTTAAAATATAACACTGTTATTTGTGTGAACAGTACACAACATAAATAGTGTTATATAATTTGTATAGGCATCTGTTATCTTTTTGACTTTTGAGGCAAAGTGGAGCATTTGAAATAAAAATCTGCGTTTTGTAAGAGGAAACAAAGCACTTTGGATAATATAAACATTATAAGAACGTTCTGAGAAAAGGAAAATCTATAGTGCTTTTTATTTAATTTTGATTTTATAAAACGCAGACAGGGGCCAGAAAGATACATACGGATGCAAAGATAGAAATATAAACAGATATTTTGCGGTTTTAGCAATATCCATTTGCTCCATCAACAATTGAAGCCGACTTTAAAATCTTGCTGGCATGAACTCTAGGGAATAATAAATTTCCCTGTCTTTTATCAAAGAACATATTAGTTATGACTGTACTAAACTGTACAAGGAAGACGAAAACTTGGAGTGTTTATAAGATGTAAGGAGTACAGGATGTACTCAACCTTCAGCTCCAGTTGATGTGGACATCGCACTCACACTGTTGTCTACACTGTGTATCGCCATGGAGACAGCTTTCCAAATATTCTCTTTTCTAATAATATTTAGTTTACAGAAGCTGGCGTTTTCTTCTTGCAATACAAGTGAGTAACACAACTTTTTGTACTAAAAATGGGCTGATATATGGTGTGTACATATATCGTACACTAGGCATAGCAGTTTAAATATATAAACATTAAAACATTTCCTTTATCGACCGTAAAAACGTTATACATGTAACTGATAATAAGTATAAACTAAAAGCATACAATTACTTACTATAAAATAATTCGTTTTCTTAGTGGCGTGTGTAACAAGAGTTTGTGAAACGTGAGTTTTTTTTTTCTGAATGAAATCTAGTCAGTATATGTCTGTATATGTCTGTAAACACGATTATGATTGTATTTTCAGGGGGAAAGGTGAACGTCGGTGAAATATTATCTCAAAACGAAGGCAGTTTTTTAAATATTAGTTATCTTCTCAATGTTAGTGAAAACTCAATATCTACAGACGCAGCATATCTCAGTGTTGACGTGTGCCAAAAAAGCAACAGATCACCTCTGTGCAAATTTATAAGGCTACAGCAGTCTCAGGACTTCACTGTGAAATATAATGATGTCAGAGATGACACACTGTGTGTAGCAGAGCTTCGCTACATCACCAGCTCCATGAGGACCTGGGAGATAAAGATTTCACAGCTGCTCACTCGGTCCATCACTGCTATATATCTCGACATTCAGAACAAAACTCTACACAGACAGACAGTGCTGCAGATACCCATTGATGTGACATGTAAGTAATTAGAGTTACAAACATAGCATCTCCAGTATTGTATTATTGCTGGTTATTGTTGCTAGGACTGCTTGAAGTGACCACAAAACATATGGTGAGGGTAAAACAACAGTTTGTTCACGATTGATTCGATCACAGACACAATCAAGTTGTGCAACTTTAAAAGACAAAGACATCAGCCGATCGTTTAATAACGCATGCCAGAATGTTATTAAGTACAAATCTGATAACGGCTGTAGAGTGACACTTGATGGGGTTGGCTTGTCTGCACATACAAATAAAATGTGGGTGCTATGGGAGAAAGGAAATAGAAGTTTGCTACAAGAGAAACAAAACATACAACTAATATTTGAAATAAGTGATTTATGAAAAGGAATATAAAAGACAATACAATATAACTACTAATAATATCAGTGTCATATCCAATTTATAAAAAAGTATAGCATAACAAAACCCAATATAAATAGCATAAAGTAAATATAAATAATCAAAGCCTGAGTTAATAAGCACAAAAAAACAGCAAAAAAAAAAAAAACAACAAAAAAAAGACCCAACTAAATAAAAAAATACTGGAACAGAGAAAGTAAATAAAATATGTATTTGGGTTGATTCTTTCTTCGCCACTAAAAGCTCTATGGCAGTCTGTACATTATTAGCAGCGCATGCAGCAAGGTGCACCCTAGTGTCATTGACGTCCACACACACAGACACATGTGCGCACATACACTCGCGAGCGTATGAAAAAACACAGAAAAAAAATCCTCCGAAGGCTTGCTAATAAATGCTATCAGGTGAAAAATACACTGAGTAAACGACTGGCATTTTTTTGTTTTTTTACGAAGAAGAAAAACAAACTATTTACGGAATCTAAGCTAATGTATTTATGGCTGAGAACGGATAAAGTACATGTTCTAATATTTCTCTGAAGTGTCAGAGTTGTAAGCTAAAAAAACGTTCAGAAAGTGCCTATCAACATGAAAGTTTATGGTATCTTTACATATTTGAATATGTTTTTAAAGATAACCTTTTTATTTGTTACTGAGAACTTTGATTTTCACGAGGAAATACGTTGATGCTAAAGTAATATTGCTGTTATATTATGTTTATAAATCCTCAGTATAGATTTGTGCAACATTGTAAATAAATTAGCTTATGTTATTTACAATTTCAATACATTGATCAAAGAAGTGAAATTAATATATAGATATATCAAAGTCAGTATTCTAGACATTTTAAAGATAATACAATTATCAGATTGTTTAAGTAAATGAAATTATTATTTTTATTTCTAATTAGTTAATGAGTTGGTAAAGGAATGGAAATGAATCTATATGTACATTTTTTTCTTACTAACAGACCCATCCAAAGTCACAAATCTGACCGTAGACGGACAAGAAGTGAATAATACTCATCACATTAACGAGGGTCAGGAAGTCAACGTCTGCTGCTCTTTTAACAGAGGAAATCCTCCTGCTGTCTTCAGTCTCTTAGACATAAGTGGAAAGGATATTGCTCATAAAGTGGATAAAAACGCAATAAAAATGGAGAGGGGTGAAGAGCATCTAAAGGTTTCTCTGTCAGTCAGATGTCAAGACGACTGGCCGACAGTCCGTTGTGAAGGAAACGGGTCGGAAAGAAATAGATCGGTGTCCTTTCTTGTGAGATGTGAGTAGACCACTATGTAGATCATTCACAGAGGTGTGGGTGTTAATGAGAGACTGGGAAGTGGTGTAATCTGGTCAGTAGTAACTAAGAGACAGGTGAGAGCTGAAGGGGGGACCCGCCTCGTGCTGCACCCATCAAAGTGAAGTGGGGATAGGACTAGGATAAACATATCTTCTGGTCGAGTGAACCTCGAGTCTCTGTCACGTGGTCCTTGCGATTATTTTGCTCCTAGACCAAAAAAGACAGAACATCAGCAGCGGGCATGGAGAACAACATCCTTTCCCCCACACAATATTTTTGTTCCCCTGCGATATTTGTTTGCGCCTGACCAGTCAGTTGTGTTGCTGTGTATATTTGTGTCTGGTGAATGTGATAATTTGTGGATAATCATATGCTTTTATTTGAATGTTGTTCCCTACGAGCTTCGTGCACTGTGTTTGTTTCACGATGAAGATGGGAGTAGAAGTAGTTGATTTCCTAAATGTTTTTGAATCGATTCTTCGTGTGATTATGTTCAGTAAACTTTTTCTGTCCTTGAAACTCCAAACCCAGGAACTGGCAGATTATGCTGAAGGTTATTTTGTGTGTGTGTGTGTGTGTGTGTGTGTGTGTGTGTGTGTGTGTGTGTGTGTGTGTGTGTGTGTGTGTGTGTGTGTGTGTGTGTGTGTGTGTGTGTGTGTTTTGGTGTACGGTTCTTGTCATGGATAGTCGACAAGTTTAATTTAGACTTATTTTATCCAAAGATATCAAGATATTTGCATCTATTTATAAAAACACTATTCTCTACTTGAAATCCTTATATTTTTATCCCATCTGTATGTTCTTATGAAACATCTTTTTATTTAATTAAAAACCACTTAGTCTGTTGTTTTATTTGTAACTTTTGTACCTGATGTTTGCAGGTGCTCCTCAGTTTGTTGACGGTCCTGTCACATTTGTATCCTCAGAATTGGAGAAAGTAACATTTCGTGTAAAAGCACACACAACAATATTCAAGGAATGTTTCCTGACACCGACCCCGTCACAGGATACATTCATACCGATGGTGAAATGCAACCTGAGTGGAGAGCCTCCTAATCTGTTGTTGACGCTTCATCCGGAAGAAAACATTACCCAAGGAATCTGGAAAATAACTCTTGGCAATGAAATAGGTTCTACCAACACAACAGTGAACATCGCTGAATATACTAGTATGTATGTCAACTCATCTTTATTACCATAAACCGAAAACACAGTAGAAAATACGAATACTGTCAACATGCTTATTGGTTACGTACACAATTTTGCTGGCATACCAACTGTAAAATACAATAAATCATTTTAGTCTTAAGTGAATGTTGCTGTTTATAGAAAAAAGGTTTAATTAATTTTTATTATTCTATCAATGTAAATCTTATTACATCTTTTAAAAAGCTTATAAAATGTTTCATTAATACTACTGTAGGTAATATGAATAACTGTTGGCAGCATTATTAACTATGGATCTCTGTACAATAGTCATCTAGTTTGTGATGGCAAGCCGTCATTTCTCTGATAACACAAAATCTCAATGGTTTTGCTTACCTACCTAGACTGTGTATACCAGAATCTTTCCTTACTTTACAGTGTCTGAGACGACAGCTCCAAGTGTAGAGTCAGTGTCTGAGACAACAACCCAGTGTGTAGAATCAGTCGGTGTATTAACAATCGGCCTCTCGTGTGGTGGTGTCTTGCTTGTCGCTGTTATTGCCAATGTCGTCGTTTGTCTAAAAATAAGGACCAGGGAACATAAAAACGGTAAGTTTATGTTATATAAGATTGCGGTCTGCTATTTATACTTGTCATAAAAGTTGTCATGACAGAATTCATATAAAGTTTGTAATACGTTTAAACATTAATTACCATCCATCATTTCATTTTTTTTTTTGGTTCTTTACCCCGGGTCTTAGCGTCGTTGTATTATTAGAAAAAAAGTATATCGAGAAAGCGTTTTGAAGAAAGACAGAAAATGCTAATGGCTGATTACACTTTTACTCGGGTCACCTCCGTCTACTGCCGAAATTTTCGAATATCAAGACAAAACTGAGCTGGTCTAACATTTAGATGTTGTTTATGTGTCTAAGAATATCTTTTACCCTACCTCATAGATAATATTTCATGAGTGAACTTTTATGTTAGTGAATCCCAAGTTTCTTCGTTTGGCTTCTCGTGAATTGCATCGTGTGATATTTCGCTATACAGTTTCGTTGTGATCTACCCCATCGTGTTTTAAAAATGTCGTGTCTGGTTTTGTTAGCATTTATTTTACTCCAGGCCTGCAGTTTGCAGTTCCACCATTTGGAGCAGCTTGCTTTGTGTTGAAAGCAGGGCACAGCCCTGACGATTATTTATTTGTATTTGGATGCGAAATAAAGCTTTGGGTGTGTGTTGTGTGTTTACAGTCACTTTTTATGTACGTAAGAAAACAGATTTCTATCGTTCGGTGCAATTTTGAAGAAAAAACTGACTTGACCTCGCGTTGACACTAACGTCTTCATTACGTGATTGCGTCGCGAATCAGCGCGTGTCGTCACAACCACGTGACCGAGTGTTTTCTGGATAATGGAATTCTGGAAACAACAATCAGCATGCAACAAGTGACTTTGCTATCGTAAGATTTGAACATACTGTGTAAATAAACATATTTGCATTGAAACACAAGTCCTTTCTTTCATGCAGCTTACCTACCTGTTGGTCATGCGCTTATCTTCTGCTCTGAGCAGTTCACGCATGCAGTTGTTTGTGTGATTTAGGGTCGGTTGTCCCTGAATTGATGAGTGCATGTACATCCATCAATTTTTCTGCAAAGGAGTATGAGCTGTATAAGAGTTTTGCATGTAAAAACATAGATATATCGGCTTTCACGCTTGCTTATGAGGATTACTCTACTTTTGCTGCAAATTCTGTTTAGGACCACATATTGTGCCAAAATTTTCTTAAAGAAAGATCTTCAGTCTGTACATTTTCTTTACTTACTTCTCACAATGTATTATGACAAAATCCTTATAGTAACTCTTTAGATATCATGCTACAAAAGTTTGAAGTTTTTCCCTTAAACCATATTGGACTCATTTCTTTTTAAAAACAAAATTACTTATTTACTATTCGTCTTATTGATTAATAAATTAGATTTTATCAGTTTACTTTATAGTATTTGTTTGAAAAAATCAATTCTTGTCTCTATGGTGATCCTTGAAACATTAGGAGATAGAAATGACAGTTTGATATAACTTTATTAATATCTCTATTTGTATTGATACTTTATAAGTTTATATGATTGCACAAGCTTGTTTAACCCACAAAACTTATTGCTTTCTTTCCTTTCCGTACAAATCTTTCACGAAAACTAAGCAAAATAGGGTTCTGCATGTTGAATTCATGATGCACGTACATTCTGTGTTCTCTCAAAATCGTTTCCATGTCCTTGCGGTTTTACCAGTTACCTGCACAATGAGTGTGGCTGCTGTTCTCATACTGCCAGTCTCTTTAGCTTAACCTGATCCTTGTCCTGGATTGTTCTGTATGTTTTCTTTACCTGTTTACATTTACTTAACAGCCCGGTTTAAAATATGTATTATTATTATCATTTGAATTAAATTTTATTTGGCCCTTTGGAAAAAATACATTATTTCTTGGATTTTTTTTAAAGGGTCAGGTAAATAAGAAGCAAAAGTGTCTGACAGTTGTATAGCTAAAATAATCACATTTGCTAACCTACAACAGCTGAAAGCTATCCTTAGAATTTAGACATTTAGATTCTTAGTATTAGGCTGAATCGTATACAATTTCCTAATTTCCTATAAGTCAAATATCTTGGTAGGATTGACTATGTATCGTGGGAATGAAGTACTGAAGTGGGAGAGGAACCAAAGAACCCACAAAAATAACGGGGATTCAGCTTCAAATGCAAGGTGGGGCAGTTGTCCCCTCAAAAAAAGAGACTGAGGAGACAAAACTATGAAAGTCGTTCACTGTCAGCATGAAGTCCCCCCAACGGACAGTCAAAAACAGCTTTTGCTATCCTTGTTTCAGATGGAAACTGTCAATGTAATCATTAAATAATAAACATCTACATTCTGAGAAATACTAGTATCGGACATTTTTAAAATGCTAACACTCATTTTGAGGTATGAAACAATAAATTTTAGAGGATGCTCGTTATATTATAATTAAATGGTAACAATTAAATGATTGTTAAGTGTTTCTTAGACAGTGACACTCCTGTTGTTGAAGCCACAAACTGCAGCCATAGCCGCAGTGTCCATGGTGAGCTTTATCCTATTTTCAAGTTGTATAAGACCTGTAAGTCTCTGATAAAACTACATGAGACTTACAGCCGGACTTGAGGCCAGCGCTCGGGGGGGCGAGGTCCTTTATAAATCCCCTGATCTTTCAGTAAATTTTATTTAAAAGTATTCGGGACCTTCCTATTCAGATTCGTCATAAATAGCTCTGCAGACTTCACTTGTATAGGAATGAACATAGACTTATTCATCTCAAATCTTTTCGGACAAGTTTCCAAAGGATTACAGTAACTTCCTGTGTCTGTATGATGCTGGTCTCATGAGGTTAACTGGCAGAAAGCATTAAAATACAGCAATAGAAATACACTGCTTGGCAGGAACATGTACTAATCTCTCTTATGAATATAAGAAAATACCAATTAAATAAATAACATCCCAATTTCCTCCCATTGTATGGTGAAACAACTAATTGTGAATTATAGTTGCAGGCAACCTCTTTTAGAAACTTGTTCTTTTTATGTTGTGAAGTATTGAATGTCAATACATTTTATTTCTATTTTGGGTCAGTTCAATTACTTTACTCAAGATCTACTTATTCATTCACTCACACAGATTCAATGATATCTACAAATGTCTCAATACTATTTGCTGCTAAAAAGCAGATATAGTATGCTCATGTAGGCATTATCATTATTATGTTTCCACTGTACCAGATAAAGCTAGACAGGACCATAGTGTTTGATTATTTGTAGTGAGACTAAGTGCCTCAATGTCTACAGTAATGAATTTAATGAGCATGGTTGCATGATAAGCTTTTAAAAACATACTCACAAAATGACTTTCATTAAGATGCAAATAATACAAACAAACACACATACTTAAATGTATCTCTCGGATTGGCAACCATAGTTTCTGAAAGTCTGTTTATGCTATATCAGCTTTATTTTCATGTACATGTAATCATTTGTTAGAAAAAGGATGTACACAAGAATATCGTAGTCCTCAGCAAGTGATCAGCAGGTGAAAGCTGTTCTGACCAAAGTAATCATAGAGACAGAATCACCTCAAATGTACTTGTCTTACAGTGATTTCATGGCTCATTTTTTTTCAAACAAGAATCTGACAACCCCTATAAGTTTTACAGTTAATGTGTCGAAAAATGTTTTAGTTGATTGCAGATTTGTTGCTGGCAATTGGTTTCTGATAGTAAATAGAGAAAAGTGTGATATAAGTGTAAATACATTTTTAATTTCTTTGTACCTAAAGCATGGAATTGGGCTTAGACATCAAACATGATGCCTGTTAAAGTAATAATAATATTATTTGTTTGCACTATTCCAGATAAACGTGGACTGGACTGTAGGTTTGGTTATTTGGAATGGAATTATGTGTTCAGTTTCTAACCCTTCATCTATGGGCTGAGTTTGCTGAACATTCAGTGATAAATCCTCCATTGAACATGGTCAAGCAAAAGACTTAAAACAAACCTGCAATCAGCATGCACTTCTGTCGAAAGATGCCACCTATCCTGTCGTGATAAATCATATGTGAGAAGATTTTTGTAAGTGATAATTAATTCATTTCTCTGTAAATAGAATAGGCAGTATTAAACAAGGTGGAGACAATCAAATATTTCGAGTTAATATTAAACAGAAACAGATTAGAAGTAACATATACTTTTATAGAATAATGTTATTTAAATGTAGCTATTGTGGGTAATTGTGTTGCACTGAGAAGACACTTGACAAAAATAATAAGTTCCTGAAAGAAAACTGCACACGCAATCACAACACACACACATGCGTAATATAAGCCACATGCCCACACATAGACACACATACTATCGCCACTCTAGTAATGCTAGGTTCATCATGTTTAGTCAAATGTTTTAGGAACATCAGTTCTGATCAAAACTATATATTGTAATTATTGCTGTTCAATGTTAGCCTCAAATTATGATTCCTTTATCCTGTCAGAATGTGAAATTCTTGTTACTGTGTCTAATATATCAGCCAGGGCTACGCAAAGTATCATAATGTATTTTCAGCATCTAATCATTTTTTCCCACTTAAGTCTGAAACTGTCTTGTCAAACTCACCTTTAAATGTCATTTGACAACCATTGGGTGTCTCTGTATCTTTACTATTTTTATGTAATATCTAAAGGTGTAGGTTATACATGCAATTACTATTTTTCATTGAATAAATTTAGCTGACCTCTTGGCACTTTGTACACCATGATTCCTCTGCTGTGACGAATATAGCCCTCAAGATTAGAGATGTTTTGTTGAGGTGCTATGATTTCACATACCCAAGTCTGCTTTATTTTAAGTATAAATTGTTTTCTTCTGAATTGGATCTTTTTATTAGAACAAATTTTGATGGTTAGAGTTCTGAACTATGAACCTGCTTAAGATCTTGTTGAATAATTCTGTCATAAATATACAAATAAATTGTAAATTGTTAAAAGATTGTCATATACATATGTCTCTAAATTATATATTTATATATATATTTTCCATATCATCATCATCATTTTTAGCAGAAGCATTTCTTATTTTGTGTAAGGTTCTCTTTAGCAGGTACTTGTTTTTGACACACACACACACGCACAAATTATAAACTAATAGACAAGACCTAAATTTTTTATGGTGGTGGAAAGGACAATACACTTTGTGGGAGTACTGTCGTAGCCATGCTGACATCATTGTACACCATACTTTAATAATTCCTTAGGCTAGATTAGGTGACCCATTGGATTGTTTCACACTGATTGATATGCCGTGTCATACGTTTATATGCCCATTGATTTGTGTACCCTCTGTCACCCACCCAATTCCATCATGTAAACACATCTCTTTCCCATCTTAAACATAAATTTGTAAGTAAATGTGTGTGCATGTGTGTAGGTGTATTAGTTTAGTTTATTCCTTGTTGCTCATTGAGTAAAGTGTTAACTTTGAAAGAAAGAGTGTGTGTGTGTGTGTGCCATACACTGCTGACAGGCTTGTGCAAGGTATATTCACATTCATTTCATATGAATGTCTGTCATCTTTACCTTCACTCCACTTAGATTTTACTTTGTATAATGTTTTTAAAATTCAGTTGCTGAATCATTCTTTGTTTCACTCCATTATTGTATTTTCCATATTACTCATTTAGTTCATATTGTCTACATGATACATGGTGATATAAGAACCAAATATGTTCAACAACAGTTAAAGGGAGGTAATTGGTGTAACTGTTACTAAACACAACTTTGAAGTAATGAAAAAAAAGTTAATGTCAAAACTTTAAATGTTTCCAAAGAAAAACTTAAAATGAAACAGTTTTTTTCGTATAAAGGGACTAATAAATTTGATTAATAAATTGGCTGCAGGTAAACAGAAGAAAAAGGTGTGCATGCTTACAGAGGTGGCCTTAGCAGTAGGTGAGGCCCAGGGAGAGTGTCATATGTATGCTAAACTGAGAGTGACAAAAGAGTCTCCGATCGTGAAACCCACCTTCAGGCGTGGGGCCTGGGTGGTTGAACTAGGTGCCACCCCAAAAGGCCACCTCTGATTTCTAGTAAATAAACATCTTGCTTTATTCTGGTAAATAGCACTGGTACTTTTGAAGTCTGATAAATTATGTACATTTTGGTGTGTCCAGTAATGAACTATCAGGAACAAAAATATCATCTTTAAATCACAATAAAGAACAATTATTTTTTGTGTGTTCAGAGTATGCTTTGGGTTCGTGTGACTGGGAGAATACTGTGTATTTTGTGAGAATAAATGGTACCCCGCACGCAAATCAGCAAGTTTTGATGGTTGGGTCGGTATTTGTGCTCGCGTTGACAAGATTTCGCATTTCTGTTTAGTTTTTAATAAAATGTAAAATTTCAAAAGCACACCAAATTTAACGCAAAATTTAAGTCAACTTTGAAATGGCGTAGCTCCAACCAGGTGCAAAATTGTATCCAGACGTAAACGTATACTATAAACTCACACTTTTCCAGGTGTGCATAAGCCCTGTAAGAAACAAAAGCAATGTGAACAAACTTGTTACCATAGAGCTAGGTGTAGACATCTTGACTTGAGCTATAACAGTGTGTGGATGCTCGACTCAGAGCTAGTTTATTTACATATCGAATGCAGACGAAAGAAAATAAAAGCTGATTATTTAAAGCAATCTTCTTCCTTAATGTGTGTGTTTATGTCCTCATGTCCTCGTTTAATATGAAGCAAACCTCTGACTCGGGACAACATACACACAGCCATCAGTGATCTGAAGAAAGTAAACACGCCCTAACCTTTCCAGTCTGGACTAAGTTGACCCTAAAGCGAGTAAATGCAGGCAACAATGACGAACCTCCACTTCTGATAAGACACTAGTTCCTGAAAGCATCTCGGTAAAGACATATTAATGTTTCATTGAATAATAAAATTAGAGCACACAGTTTTGTAAACAGTTTATTGCCGCTTAATGTGCGTGAAGTGCATTATTGTCCATCACAAAGTCACCATCATTCACATATGGACACATCACATAAGGTTCATGAAAACAGGACCATGAGAAACAAGTATCAGAACAGGTTCATGGAAGTTAAGGTCCGAATCTACGGAGACGGATGATGAGTTCGGCTCTTAACTTTAGTTTTGCAGTCTACTTTTTAGCATATAATTTATTCATTCATTCTTTCATCCCTTCACTGGTATCAAATGGTGCCATGTAAAGCTTGTCCTTCAGCACCGGTTGTCGAGGGAGAGTGGACAAGTGGATAGATGCAGTGGCTCACGAGGCTCATTTCTTAGGTCTGTACGTCTTGAGCGGCTGCACGTCAGTTTTACATGGTATGGCAAGTCTGTTATACCCAGTCAGTATTTTATTTCTCTGTCTACCCGACCAGTTTTAACTACCGTCCAAGGTACACAGACGGACGACATTAAAGTGTCGTACCGGTGACACTGTCGAACCAGACCAGTTGTTCTGCGAAACGATTATTAGGCTTCAACGAAAAGTGTTGAAAATGAGTCCTGCCTCTTAGTCTCATGTGGCATGTTGACTTTTCAGACCAAGCTATATGAACGTCTAGAACAGTATTTTATTTGTCCTCAAGACCTTACATGCAAACCAGGTCTAGTGGCCCACCAAGGTGGCAACCACACTTAGTATAGTCTTAATTTCCATGGATGACAGGACAGGACGGCCACCAGAACTGAGATGGGTTCTCCTTATCATCATCATCCTTCAATTACTGGAACCATAGCCCAACTTGGAGTAAGCCAGCTCACTTGTAAGAGACCTACCAGTTCCACAGAGAGTGATTTGTATTGTTTTGTAGATTTGTATATGTGCTTCTGTGCCTTAAATCTAATTAATACAATTTTAACAACGAAAACGGGTTTAAACGAGCTTACAGTTACTTATTTTTCTACATAGGTCTCTAAACTGTAGACACATCAAATTACATTTTAAGAAATAGGAGAACTTTTTTGACACGAGCACTTTGAAATAATTCACTCTTAACTAATTGCCCTGGCTGACTGTCTACCTCATGGACTATCAGCATCAGTGCCAAGATTTAAGTTTTTGAGATATTTTAATGTAATTTTTAAGTACATTAACCACATACACTCAAATACGCGAGCACAATAAATATTTCCAGAGCTAAATGAACATGATTGTGTTCATTGGTGCTAGTAGAACAATTTCAACAAAGCCCAGAGAAAATCTGAGACAACTCATTACACAGTGCTTTGGCCACAGACGCAGTTTCAAAATAAGTTATTTCCCTTGTATTCACGTTCTACACATTATCTACACACACACACTGTCTGCTTCAAGAATAATCACTTAGTGTGTTCTTTATTCATTCATTCATTTATTCATTCATTTATTCATAGGCCCGATGGGAGTCGTGGGATGAAAATTCTGTCTTGTTTGTTTTGTCTTGAAATATAACACTGTTATTTGCGTAAACAGTACATAACATAAGTAGTGTTATATAATTTTTATAGGCACCTGTTATCTTTTTGACTTTTGAGGCAGAGTGGAGCATTTGAAAGAAACATATACGTTTTGTAAGAAGAAACAACGCAAGCTGGATAATTTAAACAATTAAAGAACTTTCTGAGAAAAGGAAAATCCTTGGTGCTTTTTATTTAATTTTGATTTTATAAAACGCAGACAGGGGCCACAAAGATACATACAATGATATGCAAAGATAGAAATATAAACAGATATTTTGCGGTTTTAGCAATTACAATTTTCTCTATCAGCAAACGAGGCCCAGACTTCAAAAACTTTCTGCCATGAACTCTAGGGAATAAGAAATTTCACTGTCTTTATCAAAGAACATAGAGGCTATGACTGTACTAAACTGTACAAGGAAAACGAAAGTTGGAGTGTGTATAAGATGTAAGTAGTACAGGATGTACTCAACCTTCAGCTCCACTTAATGTGGACATCGCACTCACACTGTTGTCTACACAGCCGCCTGATGTGTATCGCCATGGAGACAGCTTTCCAATGTTTCTCTTTTCTAATAATATTTAGTTTACACAAGCTGGCGTTTCCTTCTTGTAATACAAGTAAGTAACACAATTGTTCGTACTAAAAATGAGTTGCTATATGGTGTGTACATGTATACATATATACTACACGTAGTAGTTTATGTATATAAATGTTAAAACATTTACTTTCTCAACCATAAAAACGTTGTATATGTAATTGATAATAATCTTAAACTAATAACATACAATTACTTACAATAAAATAAAAATCAAATCTTTTCTTTAGTGACGTGTGTAACAAGACTTTGTCAAACCTTAGTTTTGTTTCTGAATAAAAACTAGTCAGTATCTGTCTGTAAATACGATTATGTCTGTATTTTCAGATGGAAAGGTGAACGTCAGTGAAATATTATCTCAAAACGAAGGAAGTTATTTAAATATTAGTTATCTTCTCAATGTTAGTGAAAACTCAGTATCTACAGACGCAGCATATATCCATGCATACGTCTGCCAAAAATACACCGACTCACATCTGTGCAAATTTACAAGGCGAGAGCAGTATCAGGACTTCACTGTGACATATGATGATGTCAGAGATGACACACTGTGTGTAGCAGAGCGTCGCTACATCACCAGCTCCATGAGGACCTGGGAGATAAAGATTTCACAGCTGCTCACTCGGTCCATCACTGCTATATATCTCTACACTCAGAATAAAACTCTACACAGACAGATAGTGCTGCAGATACCCATTGATGTGACATGTAAGTAATTAGATTTACAAACATAGCATCTCGAGTATTGTATTATTACTCGTTATTGTTGCTAAGACTGCTTGAAGTGACCACAACACACTGGGTGATTGTGAGTAAAGCAAGTTTGTTCACGATTGATTCGATCAGACGCAATCAAGTTGTGCAACTTTAAAAGACAAAGACATCAACCGATCGTTTGTTGAAGCATGCCAGAATTTTATTAAGTAGACATCTGATAATGGCTGTAGAGAGACACTTGATGGGGTTAGTTTGTCTGCACATACAAATCAACTGTGGGTGCTATGCGAGAAAGGAAACAGAAGTTCGCTACAAGAGAAACAAAATATTTGAAAGTTTAAAACAATAGGGAATTTGAATGAATGAATGAATGAAGGAGACTTATAACGCGCAAAATCCGAATCCTTGCGAAACGCTCAATGCGCCGAAATGTCACAGAAAAGTACACCAATAAAACATTAGCAGCTGCAGAAAACCAAAAGGAAAGTTAGAATCAAACGATCGGGCGGCTAAAAAAAAACAAAAAAAAAGAAAAGAAAAAGAAAAAAAGAAATAATTCATTTATTTAAAGGAATACAAAAGACAATAAAATATAACTACTAATAACATCAGTGGCATATCCAATTTATAAAAAGGTATTACACAACAAAACCCAATAAATAGCATAAAGTAAATATAAAAAAATCAAAGCCTGAGTTAATAAGCAAAAGCAACTAAATAAAAAAATACTGGATTAGAGGAAGTAAATAAAATATGTATTTGGGTTGATTCTTTCTTTACCACTAAAAAAGCTCTATGACAGTCTGTACATAATTTACTACACAGGCAGCAAGGTGCACTCTAGTGTCACTGACGTCCACGCACACAGACACATATGCGCACATACACGCGCGCATAAATAGAACGTTGAAGGAATACTTGGGAAAAAACACGGACAACAAAAAAAAACCCAAACAAACAAAAACAAATCCTCCGAAGGCCTGCTTATAAAATTTTATCAGGTGAAAAATACACAAAGTAAACTACTGGCAATTTTGTTTTTACAAAAAAAAAACAAAAAAGAAAAAAACTCTTTACGGTATCTAAGCAGAATGTATTTATGCCTGACGAACGGATAAAGTACGTGTTCTGATATTTCTCTGAAATGTCAGAGTCGTAAGCTTAAAAAAAACCGTTCAGAAAGTGCCTATCAACATGAAAGTTTATCGTATCTTTACATATTTGAATATGTCTATAAAGATAACCTTTTTATTTGTTACTGAAACTTTGATTTTCACGAGGAAATACAGTGATGCTAAAGTAATATTGCTGTTTATATTATGTTTATAAATCGTCAGTATAGATTTATGCAACATTGTAAATAAATTATGTTATTCACAATTTCAATACATTTATCAAAGACTTGGAATTAGTAGATATATCAAAGTCAGTGGGTATTCTAGACATTTTAAGATGATACAATTATCAGATTGTTTTAGTAGATGAAATTATTATTTAAGTTTCTAACTAGCTAATGAGTTGGTAAAGGAATGGGAATAAATTTATATGTACATTTTTTTCTTACTAACAGACCCATCCAAAGTCACAAATCTGACTGTAGACGGACAAGAAGCAAACAGTACTCATCTCATTAACGAGGGTGAAGTCAACGTCTGCTGCTCTTTTAACAGAGGAAACCCTCCTGCTGTCTTCGGTCTCTTAGACAAAAGTGGAAAGGATATTGCTCATAAAGTGGATAAAAACATAATAAAAATCGAGAGAGGTGAAGAGCATCTGAAGGTTTCCCTGACAGTCAGGTGTCAAGACGACTGGCCGACAGTCCGTTGTGAAGGAAACGGGTCGGAAAGAAATAGATCGGTGTCCTTTCTTGTGAGATGTAAGTAAACCGCTGAGTTTATCATTTACAGAGGTGCGGATGTTAATGAGAGACTGGGAAGTGGAGTAATCTGGTCAGTCGTAACTAAGCGACAGGTGAGAGCTGAAGGGGGGACCCGCCTCTTGCTGCACCCATCAAAGTGAAGTGGGGATAGGACTAGTTGTGTTGCTGTGTATATCCAAAGATATCAATATTCTTGCATCTATTTATAAAAACATTAGCTCTACTTGAAACCCTTATATTTTTATCCCATCTGTATGTTTTAATGAAGCATCTTTTTATTTAATTGAAAACCACATAGTCTATTTTTTTTATTTGTAACTTTTGTTCCTGATGTTTACAGGTGCTCCTCGGTTTGTTGACGGTCCTGTCACATTTGTATCCTCAGAATTGGAGAAAGTAACATTTCGTGTAAAAGCACACAAAACAATATTTAATAAATGTTTACTGACAACGACCCCGTCACAGTATACATTCATACCGAAGGTGAAGTGCAACCTTAGTGGAGAGCCTCCTAATCTGGTGTTGACGCTTCATCTGGAAGAAAACATTAACCAAGGAAGCTGGAAAATAACTCTTGGCAATGAAATAGGTTATGACATTACAACAGTGGTTATCACTGAATATTCTAGTACGTATGTCAACTCATCTTTATTATCATAAAACGAAAACACAGTAGAAAATACGAAAGTTGCCAACATATTTATTGGTTACGTTCACATTTGTGTTGGTATACTAACTGTAAAATGCAATAAATCATTTTAGTCTTTAAGTGAATGCTGATGTTTATTAGAAAAAAAGGTTTAATTAAATTACATTGTTCTATCAATGTAAATCTTACTACATCTTTTAAAAAGCTTATAAAATGTTTCATAAATACTACTGTAGGTAATATGAATAACTGTTTGTAGTATTATTAACAATGGATCTCTGTACAATAGTCATCTAGTTTGTGATGGTAAGCCGTCATTTCTCTGATAACACAAAATCTCACAGGTTAGGCTTACCTACACCTAGACAGTGTATACCAGAATCTTTCCTTGACTTACAGAGACGACAGCCCCAAGTGTCGAGTCAGTGTCTGTGACAACAACCCAGTGTGTAGAATCAGTCGGTGTATTAGCAATCGGCCTCTCGTGTGGTGGTGTCTTGCTTGTCGCTGTTATCGTCAATGTCGTCGTTTGTATTAAAATAAGGAACAGAGAACAGTAAAAACGGTAAGTTTATGTTATTTAAGATTGTGGTCTACTATTTGTACTTGTCATGGACGTTGTCGTGGGAGAATTCCTATAAAGATTGTAATACGTTTATTTTTTAAACACTTTTATTCTAAAGTTTTTATCTACCATATTGCCTCAAAGAATTACTAAGACACTTTCAGAACTAACTAGTGAAATATCTTAGGAACGAGCCTAAAGAAGGCAGCAGTCGCGTAGCATATCGAGTGAATAGCAGTAGTACAGACGTGAGTTCGCGCGTGTGTAGTGAGGTTACATGTAGTGTGTGTGTGTGCGTGTTCGCCCTGTTATTCATTGTAACGGACAAGCAGGTAGCCTGCATTTCATATCGCAGAGCCATTAACTTCTATCCATCATTTCATTATTTTTTTTTAGTATTTTACCCCGGGTCTTTCAGTCGCTGTATTTTTAGAAAAATAACTATATCGAGAAAGCGATTTGAAGAAAGACAGAAAATGATAATCAGAACTAGCAATCCCGCGTCGACCCGAACGAATTCATTCCGTCATTGCGTCGCGAATCTCGCGTTGACACCAACGTCTTCATTCCGTCATTGCGTCGCGAATCTCGCGTTGACACCAACGTCTTCATTCCGTCATTGCGTCGCGAATCTCGCGTTGACACCAACGTCTTCATTCCGTCATTGCGTCGCGAATCTCGCGTTGACACCAACGTCTTCATTCCGTCATTGCGTCGCGAATCTGGCGTTGACACCAACGTCTTCATTCCGTCATTGCGTCGCGAATCTGGCGTTGACACCAACGTCTTCATTCCGTCATTGCGTCACGGATCTCGCGTTGACACCAACGTCATCATTCCGTCATTGCGTCACGGTTCTCGCGTTGACACCAACGTCTTCATTCCGTTATTGCATCGTGGATCGGCGCGTGTCCTCACAACCACGTGACCGTGTGTTTTCTCGATGCTGGAAATCTGGAAACAACAATCAGCATGAGACAAATGGCTTCCCTAACGTAAGATTTGAACATACCTTGTAAATAAACATATTTGTCTTGAAACACAAGTCCCTTCTTCCAGCTACCTACCTGTTGGTCATGCGTATCTTGTGTTATGAGCAGTTCACGCATGCAGTTGTTTGTGTGATTAAGGGACGGGGGTCCCTGAATTGATGATTGCATGTACATCCATGAATGTTTCCGCAAAGGAGTATGAGCTTGTTAAGAGTTTTGAATACGAGAACATTGATATATCGGCTGACATGCATCTTTATGATGATTGCTTTACTTTTGCTACAAATTGTGTTTATGATCACATGTTGTGCCAAGTTTTATTAAAGAAAGAAAGATCTTCAGTCTGTAAATTTTTTTTTACTTACTTGTCACACAATATTATCAAAAAATAATTGAAAATTCTGCATATATAATGCTACAAAATTTGAAGTTTTTCCCTTAAACCATATTGGACTCATTTCTTTTTTAAAAAACAAAATTTCTTATTTAATATTTGTTTTATTGATTAATAAAATAGATTTTATCAGTTTACTTTATAGAATATGTTTGAAAAAGTCAATTCTTGTCTCTATGGGGATCCTTAAAACATGGAAATAGAATTGACATTTTGGTATAACTTCATTAATATCTCTATTTGTATTGATACTTTATATGATTGCACAAACTTGTTTAACCCACAAAACGTATTGTTTTCTTTCCTTTCTGAAGGACTCTTTCATGAAAAATAAGCAAGGGTTCTGCATGTTGAATTCATGATGCACGTTCATTCTGTGTTCTCTCAAAATCTTTTCCCTCTCCTTGTGGTTTTATCAGTTACCTACACAATGAGTGTTGTTGCTGTTCTCATACTGCCAGTCTCTCTAGCTTAGCCTGATCCTTGTCTTGGATTATTCTGTATGTTTTCTTTACCTGTTTACATTTTCTTATAATGTAATTCGTTTACCAGTGTGTTACACAAATATTGAACTCTGAAAACAGCCCTGTGTGAAATATTTTTATTATTATTAATAATTATTATTAATTATTAATATTATTATCATTTGAATTAAACTTTTATTTACCTCTCTAGAGACAAATACATTATTTCTGTGATTTTTTTCAAGGCTAAGGTAAATAAGAACCAAGGTGCCTGTCAGTTTTAAAGCTGAAATAATCGCATTTGCTAACCTACAACAGAAAACTATTCTGAGAAATTTAACATGTCGATTCAGGGTGTGTGCGTTGTTAACGTTTGGCAAAATTCATGATTTGATTCTGTTTGAACAGAATTGTTCTGTGTAATTTTACTTAGCAATCTCCGACAACAAAGTTCTAAGAGGATTAGGAGAAGTGTGTCCTGAAGATAACACTCTTTGATGTGCCCTTGGATGTGGTGAAAGAACAGGGTGGGGTGAGGTCAAGGTGGGGAAGTTGTCACCTTCATAAAAGAGACTGAGGAGACAAAATTATGAAAGTCGTTCACTGTCGGCATGAAGACCCCCCAACTGGCAGTTACAAACAGCTTTTGCCATCCTTGTTTCAGAGGGAAACTGTCAATGTAATCATTAAATAATAAACATCTATATTCTGAAAAATACTAGTATCGGAAATGTTTCCAATGCTAACACTCATTTTGAGGTATGAAACAATAATTTTTATAGGATGCTCATCATATTATAAATATTGGTAACAATTAAATGATTGCTAAGTCTTTCTTAGACAGTGACACTCCTGTTGCTGAAGCCACAAACTGCAGCCATAGCCGCAGTGTCCATGGTGAGCTTTATCCTATTTTCAAGTTGTATAAGACCTGTAAGTCTCTGATAAAACTACATGAGACTTACAGACGGACTTGCGGCCAGCAGCCTTCCTGTATAATCCCCTGATCTTTCAGTAAATTGTATTTAAATGCATTCCATTAGGCGAAACCATTTGCTAGCTTTAAGTTCTCGAGAAATCAGGCGTAGACTTTCTGTAGACTGTAAGAACACAGACTTTTAATAGACACATTCCTAGTACCGGTATTCCCAATCATGGAAATAATAATATTCCTGTTTGTGTAAGCGTGTGTGTGGAGGGGTAGGAAACGATGTCTGTGAGTGTGTACTCATATTGTCTTAATTCGGCAAAAATGTGAACATAATTCATAAACAATTAAGAATTGTTTTAAAAGCTTGTCTAATGCCAGAAAAAAATGTGTTTCTTTAGGTCTTAATGGATGTATGGATAAATTATAAACATGCGAAAAATAAGATACCCGTAAAATAAGATTAAAAGGACGTTGTATGGTTTAATCTTTGTTCGAATACAAACAGAAAGTTCAAAAACACGATTAATAACTAGATTTGCATTTTTATAAATAACCGTTTATTTGAAAATATATTTTTGTAAATCAAAATGTCCAAAATGCGTTTTATAAAAAATATAAACGAGTTAAACAGAGATTTCCACCAAGAAAATGTTGACTGTTAAAGGTTCTTTTTTTAAACAGCTTTGATATTTTAGTTTAGATATTAGTTGCACTGAATTAACCAATAGTTTAGGCAGGGTAAAAGAAAATGGCTACATACCCAATGAGAGATATTAAAAACATAAAAATGATAAATTTGAATTCTATCAAAAGCAAAATGGCTGTAGAGAACTAAATAATGAAAAATGGAGTAGAAGGGAGAAGGGTAACCTTAAATTTGTGATTCATACCATACACTGCTATTAACACTTTCGTCTAACATTTAACAAACAAATAATGACGCACTGATTTCTAAAAATTAGATATTAGTAACAATAATATACATGTATAGACTTTAGCATCTCCAATAAATTCAGCTCTGATTATAATGTATTTATACTAAAACTCTGTGTTTTAAAAAGAAGCAAAGACACGCTGTCTGTTATCAAAGAACATAGAAGCTATGACTGTACTAAACTGTACAAGGAAGACGAAAGCTTGGAGTGTTTATGAGATGTAAGTAGTACAGGATGTACTCAAACTTCATCTACACTTGATGTGGACATCACACTCACACTGTTGTCTACACAGCCACCTGATGTGTATCGCCATGGAGACAGCTTTCAAATGTTTCTTTTTTCTAATACTATTTAGCTTACACAAGCTGGCGTTTCCTTCTTGTAATTCAAGTAAGTAACACAGCTTTTTGTACTAAAAATGCGCTGCTATATGGTGTGTACATATATATACTACGCGTAGTAGTTTATGTATATAAATGTTAAAACATTTACTTTATCAACCATAAAAACGTTCTATATGTAATTGATAATAATCTTAAACTAATACCATACAATTATTTACAATAAAATAAAAATCAAATCTTTTCTTTAGTGACGTGTGTAACAAGACCTTCTCAAACCTGAGTTTTGTTTCTGAATAAAAACTAGTCGGCATATGACTGTACATGTCTGTAAATACTATTATGTCTGTTGTTTTGTTTTTTTTTTTCAGGTGGAAAGGTAAACGTTGATGAAGTATTATCTCAAAACGAAGGCAGTGTTTTAAATATTAGTTATCTTCTTAATATTAGTGAAAACTCAGTATCTACAGACACATCTCGTCTCTATGTTGACGTGTGCCAAAATAACATCAGATCACGTCTGTGCAATTTAATAAGGCCACCGCAGTTTCAGCACTTCACTGTGAAATATTACGATGTCGGAGATGACACACTGTGTGTAGCAGATCGTCGCTACTCCAACAGCTCAATGAGGACCTGGGAGATAAAAATTTCACATCTGCTCACTCGGTCCATCACTGCTATATATCTCGACACTAGCAATAAAACTCTACACAGACAGACATTACTGCAGATACCCATTGATGTGACATGTAAGTAATTAGAGTTACAAGCATATCATCTCGAGTATTGTATTATTGCTTGTTATTGTTGCTAAGACTGCTTGAAGTGACCACAACACATTGGCGATGATGAGTAAAGCAACAGTTTGTTCACGATTGATTCGATCAGACACAATCAAGTTGTGCAACTTTAAAAGACAAAAGCATCAACCGATCGTTTGTCAAAGCATGCCAGAATGTTATTAAGCACAAATCTGATAATGACTGTAGTGACACTTGATGGAGTTGGCTTGTCCTCGTATACAAATAAAATGTTAAGTGGAATGTGTGAGAAAGGAAACAGTTGTTGGCTACAGGAGAAACAAAACATACAATTAAAATTTGAAAGCTTCAAACATTATGGAATTAAAAAAGAAATATTCTTTTATAAAAAGGAATTTAAAAGACAATAAAATATAACTACTAGAAACACAAGTGGCATATCCAATGTATAAAAAGTATAAAATAACAGAACACAATAAGCAGCATTCAGTAAATATAAATAATCAAAGCCTGAGTTAATAAGCAAGCACAACTAAATAAACAAATAACGGAAGAGTGGAAGTAAATAGTATTATTTAAGTTTCTGTTTAGTAAAGAGTTGCTTAGGGAATGGGAATAAATTTATATGTACATTTTTTTTTACCTACAGACCCATCCAAAGTCACAAATCTGACAGTAGACGGACAAGAAGTGAACAGTACTCATCTCATTAACGAGGGTCAGGAAGTCAACGTCTGCTGCTCTTTTAAGAGAGGAAATCCTCCTGCTGTCTTCAGTCTCTTAGACATCAATGGAATGAAATTGCTAATAAAGTAGACAAAAGCACAATGCAAACTAAGAGTGGTGAGGAGCATCTGAAGGTTTCCCTGTCAGTCAGGTGTCAAGACGACTGGCCGACAGTTCGTTGTGAAGGAAAAGGATCGGAAAGAAATAGATCGGTGTCCTTTCTTGTGAGATGTAAGTAAACCGCTGTGTGGATCATTTACAGAAGTGTGGATGTTAATGAGAGACTGGGAAGTGGAGTAATCAGGTCAGTGGTTACTAAGTGACAGGTGAGAGCTGAAGGTGGGACCCGCCTCTTGCTGCGCCCATCAAAGTGAAGTGGTAACACGTGGATAGGACTAAGATAAACATATCTTCTTGTCGAGTGAACCTCAAGTCTCTGTCACGTGGCCTTAGTCATTCTTTTACTCCTCAACCAGAAAAGACAGAGCATCAGTAGCGGGCATGGATAACAAAATCCCTCCCCCAACACAGTATTTTTGTTCGCCTGCGATATTTCTTTGCACCTGACCTGTCTAATATGTTGCTGTGTATATTTGTGTCTGGTTAATGTGATATTTTGTGGAGAATCATATGCTTTTATTTGAATATTGTTCCCTAGGAGGTTCCTGTACTCTGTTTCACGATGAAGAAGGGATTTCCTTAGATGTTTTAGTGTTCGTGTAATCATGTTCAATAAACTGTTCCTTTTCTTGACATCCCAAACCCAGGAACTGGCAGATTATGCTGAAGGTTATAGTTTGTGTAGTGTGTATGTGTGTGTGTGTGTATTTTGGGGTAGGGTTTTTATCATGGATAGTCAACAAGTTCAATTTAGACTTATTTTATCCAAAATATCAAGATTCTTGCATTTATTTATTAAAACATTATCTCTACTTTGAAACCCTTATATTTGTATCCCATTTGTATGTTCTAAAGAAACATCTTTTTATTTAATTAAAAACCACCTATAGTCTGTTTTTTATTTGTAACTTTTGTTCCTGATGTTTGCAGGTGCTCCTCAGTTTGTTGACGGTCCTGTGACACTTGTATCCTCAGAATTTGAGAAAGTAACATTTCGTGTAAAAGCACACACAACAATATTCAATGAATGTTCCCTGACACCGACCATATTACAGGAAGCATTCTTGCCTAAGGTGAAGTGCAGCCTGAGTGGAGAGCCTCCTAATCTGGTGTTGACGCTTCATCTGGAAGAAAACATTAACCAAGGAATCTGGAAAATAACTCTTGGCAATGAAATAGGTTATGGCATTACAACAGTGGTTATCACTGAATATTCTAGTACGTATGTCAACTCATCTTTATTACCATAAAACGAAAACACAGTAGAAAAAATGAATACTCTCAACAGGGCTTCTGCTTACGCAAAAAATTGCGTACAGTACGCATTAAAAGTTCGGAGGACCCCTTCAATTTTCGTCAATGGGGTCCCCTTCAAATTTGGGCGAAGAACAGGGACCCCTTAAAAATCTGAAGAAGGGGTCCCTGGGACCCCAAAGAATTTAGCCTTAGCAGAAGCCCTGCTCTCAACATGTTTATTGGTTGCGTTCACATTTTTGTTGGTATACCAACTGTAAAATACAATAAATCATTTTAGTCTTAAGTTAATTTTGCTTTTTATTAGAAAAAAGGTTTATTTAATTCACATTATTATATCAATGTAAATCTTATTACATCTTTTAAAAATCTTCATTAATATGACTGCAGGTAATATGAATTACTGTTTGTAGTATTATTAACTATTGATCTCTGTACAATAGTCATCTAGTTTGTGATGGTAAGACGTCATTTCTCTGATAATACTAAAAACTCACATGTTAGGCTTACCTACACCTAGACTGTGTATACCAGAATCTTTCCTTGACTTACAGAGACGACATCCCCAAGTGTAGAGTCAGTGTCTGAGACAACAACCCAGAGTGTAGAGTCAGTCGGTGTACTAACAATCGGCCTCTCGTGTGGTGGTGTCTTGCTTGTCGCTGTTATCGTCAATGTCGTCGTTTGTATTAAAATAAGGACCAGAGAACAAAAAAACGGTAAGTTTATGTTAGATAAGATTGTGGTCTACTATATATAGTTGTCAGGGAAGTTGTCAGGGGAGAGTTTTTAAAGTTTGTAATCTGTTTATTTTTTATACACTTTAATTTTAAAGTTTTTAGCTACCATGCTGTCTCAAGGAATTGCTAAGGCACTTTCATAACTAACTAGTGAAATATCTTAGGAAAGAGCCTAAAGAAGGCAGGAGTCGCGTATCACATCGAGTGAATAGCGTGAGTACAGACCTGAGTTCGCGCGTGTGTTTGTGAGGTTACATGTAGTGTGTGTGCGTGTTTGACATGATATTCATTGTAACGGACAAGCAGTTAGCCTGCATATCATCACGTAGAACCATTAATTTCCATCAATCATTTCATTATTTTTTAGTATTTTTTATTCAGTCGCTGTATTTTTTAGAAAAATAAATATATCGAGAAAGCGATTTGAAGCAAGACAGAAAATAATAATCAGAACTAGCAATCTCGCGTCCATCCGAACGAATTCATTCTATGATTGCGTCACGAATCTCGCGTTGACACCAACGTCTTCATTCCGTGATTACGTCGCGAATCGGCGCGTGTCCTCACAACCACGTGACCGTGTGTTTTCTCGATGATGGAAATCTGAAAACAACAATCAGCATGAGACAAATGGCTTCCCTAACGTAAGATTTGAACATACCTTGTAAATAAGCATATTTGTCCTGAAACACAAGTCCTTTCTTCCAGCTACCTACCTGTTGGTCATGCATACCTTCTGTTCTGAGCAGTTCACGCATGCAGTTGTTTGTGTGATTAGGGGACGGGGGTCCATGAATTGATGAGTGCATGCACATCCATGACTGTTTCTGCAAAGGAGTATGAGCTTTATACGAGTTTTGCATGCAAATATATATATATATCGGCTTACACGCTTGCTTATGAGAATTACTTTTTTTGCTACAAATTGTGTTAATATCTTCAGTCTGTACATTTTCTTTACTTACTTCTCACAAAATATTATCACAAAATAATTATAGTTACTCTTTTATATATCATTCTACAAAATTTGGAAGATTTTCTCTTAAACCATATTGGACTAATTTATTTTAAAAAACAAAATTACTGATTTACTATTCATTTTATTGATTAATAAATTAGATTTTAGCAGTCCACTTTATAGTATTTGTTTGAAAAAATCAATTCTTGTCTCTATGGTGATCCTTGAAACATGGAAATATAAATGACAGTTTGATATAATTTTATTAATATCACTATTTTTATTGATACTTTATAAGTTTATATGATTGCACAAGCTTGTTTAACCCACAAAACTTATTGTTTTCTTTCCTTTCCTTTCCGTACGACTCTTTCAAGAAAAACTAAGCAAGAGAGGGTTCTGCATGTTGAATTCATGATGCACGTACATTCTGTGTTCTCTCAAAATCGTTTTCAAGTCCTTGCGGTTTTACCAGTTACCTCCTCAATGAGTGTTGCTGCTGTTCTCAAACTGCCAGTCTCTTTAGCTTAGCCTGATCCTTGTCCTGGATTGTTCTGTATGTTTTCTTTACCTATTTACATTTACTTAACAGCCTGGTTTAAAATATTTATTATTATTATCATTTGAATTAAATTTTATTTGGCTCTCTGGAGAAAAATACATTATTTGTTGGATTTTTTTAAAGGGTCAGGTACATAAGAACCAAAAGTGTCTGGCAGTTGTATATCTGAAAAAATCACATTTGCTAACCTGCAACAGCTGAAAGCTATCCTTAGAATTTTGACATTGAGATTCTGAGTATTAGGCTGAATCGTATACAATTTCCTTATTTCCTATAAGTCAAATATCTTGGTAGGATTGACTATGTCTCGTGGGAATGAAGTACTGAAGTGGGAGAGGAACCAAAGAACCCACAAAAGTAATGTGGATTCAGCTTCAAACGCAAGGTGGGGCAGTTGTCCCCTCAAAAAAGAGACTGAGGAGGCAAAACTATGAAAATCGTTCACTGTCAGCATGAAGTCCCCCCAAATGACAGTCAAAAGCAGCTTTTGCTATCCTTGTTTCAGAGGGAAACTGTCAATGTAATCATTAAATAATAAACATCTATATTCTGAGAAATACTAGTATAGAAAATTTTTCCAATGCTAACACTCATTTTGAGGTATGAAACAATAATTTTTAGAGGATGCTCATTATATTATAATTAAATGGTAACAATTAAATGATTGTTAAGTGTTTCTTAGACAGTGACACTCCTGTTGCTGAAGCCACAAACTGCAGCCATAGCCGCAGTGTCCATGGTGAGCTTTATTCTATTTTCAAGTTGTATAAGACCTGTAAGTCTCTGATAAAACTACATGAGACTTACAGCCGGACTTGCGGCCAGCAGCCTTCCTTTATAATCCCCTGATTTTTCAGTAAATTTTAATTTAAAACTATTCGGGACCTTCCTATTCAGATTTGTCATAAATAGCTCTGCAAACTTCACTTGTATAGGAATGAACAATGGACCTTATTCATCTCAAATCTTCCGGCTACAAGTACCAAAGGTTACAATAACTTCCTGTGTCTGTATGATGCTGGTCTCATGAGGCAAAGTGGCAGAAAGCATTAAAATACAGCAATAGAAATAGACTGTTTGGCAGGAACATGTACTAATCTTTCTTATGAATATAAGAAAATACCAACTAAATAAATAACCTCCCAATTTCCTCCCACTGCATGGCAAAACAACTAATTGTGAATTATAGTTGCAGGCAACCTCTGTTAGAAACTTGTTCTCTTTATGTAGTGAAGTATTGAATGTCAATAAATTGTGTTTCTATTTTGGGTCAGTTCAATTACTTTAAGAAATATCTACTTATTCATTTACTCACTTGGACATTCATGTATACACAGATCCAATGATATCTACAAATGTCTTAATACTATTTGCTGCTAAAAAGCAGATGTAGTATGCTCATATAGGCATTATCATTATTATGTTTCCACTGTACCAGATAAACTTAGACAGGACCATAGTGTTTGATTATTTGGAGTGAGACTAAGTGCTCAATGTCTAAGTATTGAATTTAATGAGCATTGATTGATAAGCTTTTAAAAACACAATCACAAAAATGACTTCATTAAGATGCAAAAAATACAAACAAACACACACATACACAAATGTACCTGCAACCATTGTTTTTGAAAGTCTGCTTATGCTATATCAGCTTTATTATTCATGTACATGTAACATTTGTTTCAGAAAAAGGATGTACACAAGAATATCTAGTCCTCAGCAAGTGATCCAGCAGTGGAAGCTGTTCTGACCAAAGTAATCATAGAGACAGAATCCCCAAATGTACTTGTCTTTACAGATTTCATGGCTCATTTTTTTTCAAATCTGACAAACCCTAAAGTTTTATGTAATAAAACATGTTTTAGTTGATTGCAGATTTGTGCTGCATTGGTTTCTGATAGTAAGTAGGGAAAATGGTGATTTAAGTCTATATTTTTAAATTCTTTTCCAAATGAATTAATTTCTTAGACAGTCATACCTGATGCCTGTTAAAGTAATAATAATATTATTGTGTTTGCATTATTCCAGATAAACGTGGACTGGACTGTAGTGTTTGGTTATTTGGAATGGAATTATGTGTTCAGTTTCTAACCCTTCATCTATGGGCGGAGTTTGATGAACGTTCAGTGATAATCTTCCATGAACATGGTCAAGCAAAGGACTTAAAAAACCTGCAATCAGCATACACTGTCGAAAGATGCCACCTATCGTGTCGTGATAATCATATGTGAGAAGAGTTTTGTAAGTGATAATAATTCATTTCTCTGTAAAAGAGAATAAGTATTAAACAAGGTGGAGACAATCAAATATTTTCAGAGTTAATATTAAACAGAAACAGATTAGAAGTAACATATACTTTTATAGAATAATGTTATTTAATGTAGGCTATTTGTGGGTGAATGTGTTGCACTGAGAAGACACTTGACAAAAATATAAGTTCCTGAAAGAAAACTGCACACGCAATCACACACACACACATGCGTATATACACACATGCCCACACATAGACACACATACATCACCACTCTATAAGCTAGGTCATCATGTTTAGTCAAATGTTTTAGGAACATCAGTTCTGATCAAAACTATATATTCTAATTATTGCTGTTCAATGTTAGCCACAAATTATGATTCCTTCATATCTTGTCAGAATGTGAAATTCTTGTTACTCTGTCTAATATATATCAGGCAGGGCTACGCACAGTATCATATTGGATTTTCACAATCTAGTCTTCTACATTTTTTTCCACTTAAGTCAAAAATTGTAAATTGTTAAGAGATTGTAAATATATACATATGTCTATCAATTATATATATATTTTTTCCATATATCCTCATCATCATTATTAGCAGCAGCATTTTTTTATTTTGTGTAAGGTTCTCTCTAACATGTAGTAGTTTTGCACACACACACAGACACACACACACACCAATATACAAATTATAAACTAATAGACAAGACCTAAATAGACAAATTTCTGTCCTGGGTATCCTCGACAGAGTCTGTTTTGATTTGATTTGATTTGATTTTGAATTGTTTATGGCAGTGGAAAGGATGATACACTGTGATACACTGTGGGAACACTATCACAGCCATGCTGACATCATTGTACTGCATACTTTAATAGTTCCTTAGACTAGATCAGCTGACCCATTGGATTGTTTCACACTGATTTATATGCCATGTGATATGTTTATATGCCCATTGATTTCTGTGCCCTGTGTCACCCACTCCATTCTATCATGTAAACACATCGCTTTCTCATCCTAAACACAAATTTGTAAGTAAACGTGTGTGCATGTGTGTAGGTGTATTAGTTTAAGTTACTCCTTGAGGAGCATAGGGCCATGTGTAGGCATATAATATGTTAGTTTTTGAGAGAAAGTGTGTGTGTGTGTGTCTGTGTGTGCCATACACTGCTGATGGGCTTGTGCAAGATATACTCACATTCATTTCATATAAATGTCTGTCTTTTTACCTTCACTCCAATTAGATTTTTTTTGGTATGAAAAGCGCTGTTTTACAATTCATTTGCTGAATCATTCTTTGTTTTTCATTCTATTATTTTTTTCCATATTGCTTACTTAGTTGATATTGTCCACATGATACATCATAAAAACCAAAGATCTTAACTAATAGTTAAAGGGAGGTAAGTTGGCCTAACTGCTACTATACAACTTTGAAGTACTGAAAAAAATTATTATCTAAACTTTATATGCTTCCACAGAAAAGCTAAAAATAAAACAATTTTTTGTGATATAAGGGGACTAAATTGAGTTATAATACTGGCTGCAGGTAAACAGAAGAAAAAGGTGTGGAAGCTTACAAAGGTGGCCTTAGCAGTAGGTGAGGCCCAGGGTGAGTGTCACATGTATGATGAGGTGAGGGTGACAAAAGAATCTGTTATCATGAAACCCCCTCATTTGTGGGACCTGGGTTGGTGCCTTAGGCGCCACCCCAAAAGGCCGCCTCTGATTCCTACTAAATAACTGTATATCTTTCTTTATTCTGCTAAATAGCACTATAGTACTTTTGAAGTCTGATAAATTGTATACATTTTGGTGTGCCCGGTAGTGTATTGGTTAAAACATTTGCTTGTTATCATTGCAGTGATAGACCTTTGGTTCAGATCTCATCTTGGGACATTCTCTATATGTGATGCCTTTATAAGCTGGTCATTGCGGGTTTTCTCCAGCTTTCATTCCGTTCCTCTCCCATCAAAGTCCAAACTAAAATCAACCAGCATAAAATTTACAATGAATCAAGATTTTAATTTGAGTGAAACATTAATCTCATATAGGACATTCTGTTCTGTATTTTTTCTCACCATTTTGGGATTCTCAGTTACTCTTTATTCATATCACTTATATATAGATCACTCATATATTATGTTGGTGTTTGTGTGTCTGTATATGGATGTATGATTGCTGGATTTTTGGTTAACTTTTATTTGCAACAAACTGAGCTCAGCTATACATGTACACACCGGAAAAGTGCTCTACAAATTATATTATTATTGGTAAAGTGACAAATTATTTTCTGAGGTCATTTGGTTTTCTCTTGAGCCCAGTGGTCAAAGGGAGTTAATTTGGTTTCACTGCACTGAGACAACTGTATCATAAAAGAGCTTGAGTTGAATTAAAATCTTTGACTAAGTAAACAAAGTTAATGAGTTCTCTTTTATGTAACCTATAACCATGTCACTGCTTCTATTTTATCGTTCATCTAGGTCTAAGTTATATATATATGTACAAATCATGCATTTGTTGCCTTTGCTATTTGGAGAGTAAATATCTACTGAATCTCAGAATAATTTTATGTATCTATCAATCATATTTCCTAATTTGAAATAATGGGAATACTGATGTAAAAAGATAGGTGTTTTTGAGAAATACTCAAACGCTCGCATGCATGTATCTGATATGTTGCTCTTGATATACCCTGTGACTTTAAACACTTTAAATCCAGTTTAATTTAATGCAGTCTATAGCTTAATGTACAAGACTTCCGAGGGTCAAATTAAATTCCAGTTACTAATGCGACAAAACTTGAACATGTCGAGACACGAAATACATTTAATACAGTTCCCCTTCTCTACTCTGCGTCACATTTCTCATATTTTCCTGATTTTAGTTTCACTCTACAATGACTCATTCCTTTTTCCTCGGACTTTTCAAAACCCTTTCAAATGATTTTCAATTTACATAGAAAACCAGTTTAAATTGTTCTCAAAATTACATTTTGAACAATAAAAAACTTGTGTTTAATAAGTCTTAAAGTATGTACGTACGAATGTGCGTGTGTATGTAAGTTTCTTTAAATGTCATAAGGCGTGTATAAACTTGAACCAAATGTTTAATAAATACATTACTTTCTACACACCGTGTTACTTATTTACAAACATACCAATACAATTTTTGCTTCTACGATATTTTATTTTCATATTACATCTCTTTTGTAGTCTGCTCATTTCTTTGTAGTGACATATCAGTCTTAGTCCTCATTTAAATTACTTACAGGACGTGAAATGTTAAATGATAAACAGGTTCAAATGCTCATAAGGGAAAAGTGTCGAAAGATAAAAACGATTCAATAAAAAAGGATGTAAAGGCTATGTCAGAACATTAATTTTATTTAAAAGAAGATTACAGTGATTTAGTGGAGAAAGAAACAACACTCATAAGCTTTAGAGGGATAGAATACAACATAACAGTCTTTACATAATAATGAAGGACACTCCTAATCTGTTCTGCTCTGATACATCTTGTACACTAAAACGTTTGGAAAGTATAAGCACAGAATAGGTAAGTCGTAAGGTAACTGTTTATCGTTACCTTACCCTGATAATGCCCTTTCTCTAACTTTAAATTTGCGCACATCGTGAATATTTTCTTTAATCGACATTTCTAAAGAAGAAAGTGATTGACAGAGTTCGAGAAAAATGTCTTTAATAAAAATTTAAATGTCTAGAGATCATACGTTATGTTTTAATGAAAACTGCATTCCATGTACGTGGTCACATGTATATACATATTCAAAATGATAGTTGCTAATGTATAATCCAAGAAACAGAATCGCAGTAGCTTTCCTTTTCTGAACTGTCATCTTCATCAACAGACATGCTTAGTAATAAACACATCATGACAATATTTGAATTTCAAATGCGTGGATAAGCTTTCTATTTAATGTCGCGTTTTTGCCAATAAGTTTGCAAAGCTCCCGCATAATGTTTATAAATCTTTACAACTTTTTAACGACTTTAAGATGACAAAGGATCTTTATTTAGAAATTACCTTCTACGCAGTCTTTCGATACACCGCATTAAAGTTATATATATATATGCGACATGTGAACGACAAAGGAAAGAAAGTGCAAAGTCATATGTGTGATTAACCGAGGGCAGGGGCAGGTAATGCTTTTCTCTTGCTGACGTACAGCTTAAAAAAAGTCTAGTAACATAATCCCCATTAATACATCATGCGATAAAAGCTTCAATAATCTGTGTGTTTATGTGTAGATTCTGCGTTTTACAATGCTATCACTGGCTCAGAAAGAAACAGAGATGTAAAAGAAATTGCGACATACTCTCACTAAGCCGAACAAAAGGTCACACACACACACATATATACAATCACAGGGGATAGAGAGATACATGATATAAAGTCACATGATATCTTCATCTCTTGTGAACCTGTAACTAAAATTAACTGTTGAGTTAGAGAAGGGATATTACTATAGTACAGGTAGTCTGTAACTTTTCTGTTTAAATTTCTGGTAAAATACGTCCGCTTGTTATTTGCCTGTGGTGCTTCCGACTTCGAGAACAGCTTCCTTCTTTATCAACAACTTCCTCAAAGTATGTTACGCCTAAATTTACAGAGAAGTACTTTGTTCACGAGATTTCAGCTCCAAAATAGCTTTTCCTCGAAAATGTTTTTCCTCTGATACAATGAAATACGCTCACAAGTGCTGGTTTGTCACAGAGTGCTTACATAATAAATCTGAAAGAAATCTGTGTAATTTTTCACAATTTTTATTAACTGCCTTTTTATATTTCCTTTTTAAGTTGAAGAAGCAGGCGGTCAAATGCTGATTTTACCAGTAGTAAGATGGCTGCGTAGTTTCATCTAAGCGCGCAGGGGCTGTTAGTAATTGTTATATCAAGAATATATACACATCTGTTCCTGTTTGCATTTATTGCTCGGTAGGATACTAATACCTGTTTTCCCTGACGACTATTTCACATACTCATTTGTTTCGTGAATTTTATTTCTAATAATACTTCTGTCGGTAAAATTGGAGAACGTGGCCAATGACTTGTGCTTAAAATTGGACATAATTTCGAAACTCAGTGACTTGTCAAAGTTTTACGCTCAGAGGAATTCCCAACACATGTACCGCTTCCGCTAATGTACGCAAACGTCCCACCCACCTGAATACACACCCTTTGCACAAACACGGCTAAAGGGAAACACTCTCCGTAGTCTTACACTTACTCATATGGTACACGGACGTTTTGCCGACCGGCGTTTCGCCGCCGGACGTTTCGGCGCGGGGCACTTCATTTCGGCATTTCACGCGGGACCTTTAGCCGAAGTCAAGTGTGTGACGCCCTTAGCTCACACATTTCTCTCGCCATTGTATCAATGTATCAGTGAACTCTCTCTCACTATCCCTCCTCATGTGAACCGTCAGCTCACACATTTCTCTCGCCATTGTATCAAAGTTTTTTCTCAAAGCTGTTGCGCATAATCTGTGACAATCAAAGTGAACTGTCTGTGAAGTCTGTGTGTAAAATTTGTTTGAAATAAAGAATTATTGTGTAATCTAGTAGTTACTTTCATTCTTTGAGAAGTAAGTAAGCTCTCTCTAACTCTGACATAATGCGGCGAAACGTCCGTCGGTGAAACGTCCGCACAAGTACTCGTATACCTACGGGTACACCCACACACATGATCATGATGATGATGAATTGAGAATTTACAAAGAGTAATATCTCAGCGAAGGACGGACTCATTGCAATGAAATAAGATCACAAAATAATCACACTAGAAAGAAGAACAATGCGATGACTCGCTGCGTTTCTGAAAATTTAACGATAACGATTCTAGAAAAAAAGGGTTAGTGACATCGGGAAAATACTGACAAGATATAAAATGTGAAGACGTGTTATTATATGAAACTGAATGTAGGAGTGGACATTTTAAAGAGGAAGACGATAATGGAGGCTTTTATCCGCCTTTATCACTTCACACACACTCAGCTAGACACTCTCAAGTGCTTGCTCCCACTTGCTTGTGCATAGCAATTGAAAAGACAGTTACTGTGAGAAATACAAATAAGTAGAGTTAACAAAATCAAACAGCATATAGTATAGAGATTAGATACTCACATACACGTGTTCGGACGTTTTGCCGACCGGCGTTTCGCCGCATTATTAATCTTGGCACATTGTTGTAACCACTGACAATGATCTCTCTTGGCATTAATTATTGCACACACTGCCTTGCATCAGGTGCTTGAAGCCATGACAAGAATAGCTCGGTGGTTGTATCACGTCCTCCCCTCACCTTAGACCAGGGGTGGACAATTAATTTTCCCAAGGGGCCGCATGAGACATTGGGATGGTTTTAGAGGGCTGGACTAATAGTTAACTCAGTTTTACCCAATACTGTACATATAGTATATATACTGGCGGGTGGGCCAGCAGGCGGGCCGGTCAGAGACAGGAGGCGGACCGGATCCGGCCCGCGGGCCGGCCTTTGCCCAGGTCTGCCTTAGACAGCAAGAAGTTGAGATGATGATAACGATAAGCTTCTTCAGCCACTGTCTGACATTAGTTGCTGATGGCAAGAACCTTCAAATTTCGAAAGGATAGATACGCTGTAGATATTTAAAAGTGTTAAATGGCTCAAAGAGAATGAAATTAGCCTTTTACTAAAACATATCCCAAAAAACACACTTGTCCTAAAGCACATGCGCACCTAACTTTCAAGAGAAGGTAAAGGCAGCAACAGTTTGATGTATAAAAGCTGGTCTAACAGTTTTTTTTAGATATGTATCCTAAGTCAGTCTCAAGGGATCTTTAACGAGGGTAAGAGAGGGGAAAACAAAAAGAAATATCAATTCGGGCTTATCGAGGACAAGAGATGCCAGAGAGGAAGGAGTATGCCTCAATATTTGGCAAGGATTTTGTAACCGCCACTGTCAGAAAATACCTTTAGACTCATATTATTAAGATTATCATAATTTACTATATAAAGGTATGTCTTCACAATTTAGTGAGTGAATCTATATGAGTAGATCTATATACCGCTGTGTTTAAAACATTAATATAATTATGGGGTTGGACAGCTTCGATCATATTAGAACACGTATAGTGCAAACGATTTAGTTCAAGTTTTCTTTCTAGCTGTTTGTTGTTTTGATGTGTATGGATATGTTTGTCAGATATCACAAAATAAGCTAGAACCCAAAGTCTTATGCGTCATCATGTCTAAAGTTTAGTGTGGAGTGGATCAGGTCATACATTATCAAGGACTAAAGCTCTATAACATGGAGAGCTCGTATTCCTCAGTGATACAAGAAAAATGGCCGGAATATAAGCAATGACTGTAAGACTTTCACATGAATTCTCTAACGTGGTTTTAAAACATCCATAAGGAACTGAACAAATCTACTTTTGGAGAACACCATGCAAAAAGAAAAAAAACAACTTCACAACCATCACATGCAAGTTTCCATGTTCATATTCATCCCACGTCCTTCAGGCATTCGAGAACATGTGTCTAAAGCGGATGCTCCTTGGATGTGGTGCAGGGTTAATAAAACAAATAACATTATGTATACGACGTCCGTAACATTCGTCGGTCATCAGGAACCCCTTCGTGTTAATTGTGAAGGAGTGCAAGTTTGCTTGGTATGGTCATGTGACCCGACACGACACTCTCCGACTGTCCTTCAAGTTATCTTGAAGGGAGGTCGACGCCAAATGGTTGGAGGAGAAAAAATTTTCTTTGGAATTTTTTTTTTTGTAACAAAATATCCATTGGATGAAAAGACTTTATTTTTTGTCGACACTTTGAGTACATATCCAGCTTTCTGAGTGTCTCAAAATGCTTAAAATTATAATGAATGCAACAGCCAACTGGCGAACCTCATTGGTAGAAAACTATTCATTAGTCATCATTATCATCAGTTGATACATGTTGATGCTAGGTTTTCATTGGATCCTAGTATTGTGATTGACATAAAGCTACCCCCAAGTTATGCTTACCTAGAGGTGGAGCCATCAAAATGAGAATGAGTAAAGTAATATTCTCAGAGGGAAACTTTTTTTTAAAATTAGAACAATAAATATATTATCAAGGAAGAAGACCAACAATCACATCAGCTATAAAATAATTGTACCATAGCTGTTTCCAGTTTGAAACGAACTGTCAAGACTGACCAAATATAGGTCTCCCCATCTGGCTTGTGTCATGAGTGAAAGTTCAAATAGCATTCACAAAGGAAACGGCTTTAGTCTCAACTTACTAACCAGACAAGTTCCATATAATCATCAGATCTGCGTGTTAATGTGTAAGTACTTTTTTTATCTTACTTGAATTAACTCTTTACGGTTTCCTTGATCCTCCACATGCTATTCCAGGCTTTTCGTTTATTTATGATCAAAAGAGAGTAAAAAGTTCTGAACATCTTACTGCTGAGTGTATTTTATGTTCTTGATCAGGAAAATATAGAAGACATCTTTCCAATAAAATATTTATAGTAGTATACTATTCATTTTTATTACTATATAGTTTTGTGGAATTCTAGAACTCTAATCTGGTTCTTATCTCTTTTATCAAAAACAGTAGACATTCCTAGTCTTGGTATTGTAATAAACAAAAATGTTAGTTTATTGATGTCGTCAAGTTTTGAAAAGTATTGTTGAAAGTCTATCGAGTGCATTATTTACGATTTGGAAGAGCGCAGTCCAAAATCTTCGTGAATTTGAAAAGTTCTCACGATATTCGCTTAATACTCCTTTCAATATAAAAACTTTATTGGCCGAGGCCTTCACAATATAAGAGTATCATTGCCATCCAGATTTTTGTTTTTGGCCTCTGATATTGATCCACCAGAGTACTGACGACTCGTACTTGCGACTCGACCACCCGGTTCCAAAAAGGGAACGATTGAACTATCGACACACCCTTAAGTGTTTCCTTCATACCATAAGCTCCTAATTTCTACCAAACGCTAATCAGACAATCAACAATAACCTACTTTCCTCCCCTCTTTCTGGGAAAAACCTCAAAGAGAACACAAATCTGTCTTATTCCTTAGTCAGAAACTATAAACAATTGAATTCTACTTTGGTTACATTATTGTGTTTTTTTAACCTAGTTTCGAATCAGCTCTATAATCACAAAGCAGCATATTCTAAAGGATGGATTTTTACTTCTACCTAATAACTGAAGATAGGCGGAGAACTGAAAGTAGGTTCCCTTTAATATCCTGTTTCCCACGCACTAGTTCTCTAATGCACTAAAGTCTTGACCAAAGGCTCAAATAATTTGTAACTCCATTGTTATGTTTTTGTGTAAATCTTCAAACTAGCCAGTTTTCTTTTAGCTTTCATCCTGTGCCACTATATCTTCCGTTTGTCCCTGTTTAATACTTATGATGATAATATACCAGGAAGTGACAGACAGACAAACAGAAAGTACAAGTTTTACAAAACTGTGTTTAAAAGTCTTTAATTCAAGCAGAATACAAGGGTTTTTCCTACCTGTCTGCATCTACTACCTATAAAAGCATGTCAAAAAAGGAAAAAAAAAAAGGAAAATTTATTTTCAAACATAAGCACGTTGACTGTTTACCAGAACTGTGCACATGTATGGAAGGAGTATACACTTTGACTAGAGCTGCTGACTGCGGTGCAAAATCGTTACCTCCTATCACACTTTCTAAAAATTAACTTTCATCTGTTCTGGAAAATAAGGAAGAGTTAAGACATGTCCTGCCTGTACAATAGTACAAAACTAGAAGAAAACGCATGAGGGTGTTACCCAACTTTTATTAAAGGGAAAAGAAAACTACAAAAATGCGAATATATCCCAAGATAGCGAGAAAAGACAAAATAACTTTAGGATTATTTCTTCAAGACATGTACTTTCTTAATTGTCAATAAACAAAACTTTCTTAAATGTCAACCATGGACACATTGAAATAAAACGACGAGCGAGATAGTGACGGAAAAATGAAGAAAATAAAACAACTGCCTACACGACAAACGATACGCCGCATACATTGTTCTCACGTTTGAAAGTGAAACTACCCAAAATTTTTATGTTTGTTTTCAATGACTTTCTAGGGAAGGAATAACATTCATTGAATTTGAAGCACTTTAGTGTGTGAACAGCATGCAAAAAAGAAGTTTTTTCCGTACATGCATCAAAATATATTTATATACAAATGTACATCGTAAATCCAAAAATTTTTAGAAAAAAAATATCTAAGCCTTAATTAAAAAAGCTCCTCAAAAAGTAATAAAAATGAAACTAAAAAAGGAAGGATTCATACAGATTTTTACAATCATTTCCTCCTGTGAGGAAATAAGATTATTTAGGTGTATCATCCCTCATCCCTCTCTCATACACCCCAACACAGTTTATACACCGTTTCAGATAAACATGTTTGTTGACGTTCCTTATGTACATCCACTTGCCAGTTTCCTGTGGGATTTCGCTTACCAGACTGCAACTTATTCCGATGTTATTTGTTATTCAGTCTTTTAATGAAAAGCTGGAATACTTTTCGTGAAATACGGGATATTACTTCGATGAAAGAGGTAATAATTTGTGAACACTGCTGGTTGTATATGTATATTTATTTAGATAAGTTTGTTACTGAATGCCTTTTTAAAGTAAGAATGTAAATAATAAATTATTCACTTAATAAGAAATTTTGATGTAGAGTAATTTTTGTATTACGATAATCAATACATTATCATTTCATTAGAGGCTATCTTATTTTCTATGTCCATACGAAGAGAAAAATCTATTAAAATGTTTGATTCTTCTTCTACTTGTTCACACTATCCTCCTTTAAAAACACCTTTTCTGGACACTCTTTTTTGTCCGTTTTCTTCGTTTTGTAGTCTCAATGTGGATGTGATGGGGCGATGGCGGTGTGGTTGATGTCCGTGTATTCTGTCTCTCCATAAGAATCACAGATGATGTCCGTCCCTGTCACATGTGAGAAGTCTAAGTCTCCGTATATCAGTTCCTTTGTATTCTTGCCACGAGAGGTAGGTTCCTCCTCCTGCAACATGAATGATAAAGGAATCAGAAACTTCAGGCTTTTCACAATTCTTAGCTACATGTTATTTTGACATTAATACAAGATTAATTGAGTGCAACAGATGCAAAATATATGTACTATGTTCCTCCAAAGACATTATAAATATTATATTTTCCAAAGAATACAGAGAATATGTCGGTCAAGGTTTCGTAGATCGAACTTCTTACTCAAAACCGTAACAAGAAAACTTCAACAATTCTTCTTTCTCTGAAGGTTTTGTGAAATAACTATAAATAAAAACTCTCAAAATTTCAGGGGTTTTATTATTGAAAATTTTAAATGTAAGGGCTATCAATCTATTGTGTTTTACTGAACTGAACAGCTTATGTAGTATGTGACACATGCGGTCGGCAGTCAGGATGTACTTAATATTGTTATCCTTTGTGCTGTGGATTTAGCTGGAAACTTACCATCGCCATTGTGGAGGCGATGTTCCCAGAGAGTTCATCATCAGGACTTTCACAGTCTGTGAAAGATTGAGATAGAAATAATTACTGTCGTAATATTACAGCATGTAATTGTCCATTACAATATATTCCTCAACTTACAACAGACCTTTTGACAGTAGTTAACACCACGTTTTTCCTCTTTTATAATTTTTTTTATGTGACAGAAAATATTGTAGCTGTAAATTCTACTTCTTTACTCTTTAATAATGTAATTAGTGATTTTATTTGATATTTAGTTATCCAAAACTGCACTAATGACGACTGAAGCCATAAAAGGACTGCTATTGATGCTCTGTTCGTTTGCAGTACACTGATAGTGTTTTATGAGAAACAATCATAATCCACTTTTTAACCTAACCGGACAGTCAGAAATCGAGTTTCAAAGCTTCGATCAAAGGAAACAGATGTTTCCTTCATCCGCTTGAAAAGCGAATGATAGGGAAACCGAATATATCATATAGAAAAATACAAGGAAGGTTCATCAATATATTAATTTCAAGATAATTCACAGAGCCAAACAGGGAAACAATCGTATACATGTTAAAATATGGTGCACTTCTAAAGAAACATCTTGACAGGAGTCAAGGTTACAATCAAAAGTTTTCCTGAAACATACAATCGTTTAATTGCTTAAATCACCAAAATGAAACCATCCAATGACTCAGTATAATCGTCTATATATATATATTGTCATGGCACATAACCGTATATTCTGAGAAATGGTTAACTATGAAATGACTGAAAATTTTTCATCCGAGAACTCTGAATACTGTTATGAAACAATTATGAAAACTTTCTCTATGATCTCACCATGTTTCTTCAGTCGCTTTTTCCCCTGTACATCACGAATGGAGACATAGGTACTTGTGTTTGTTCCATGTGGCGAAATATCTGAGTTACAAGATGTCATGTAGCATCGTTAAAAAAGAACTCATTTATCAGTTTCACATCCTAAATTTCAGTATTACCCATATTTATGTTTGTCTTTCTGTCATTTTCTTTCTGAAAACCAGTTTTCTTACTTAAATCTCAATTTCTTTGTTTTCATTTTCTCTAACGCGATTCCCTACTGGATTTTGTGAATTAGCGATTTTGTACGTGGTCACAACATATCGCGTTTGAAAAGTCCTGAAAAATCAAGAATAGAGAAACTCACCAAAAAAAAACAATTGTAACTACAGTTAAAGAAAGAAAATAAGTTTTGGAAAGAAGAATCAGTGATCTTTGCTACTTGTCTCTTATTTATTTGATCCAAGTTACTACACCCTCACCATTTTTCTTTAGTTTCTTTTTTTTACGAACATCTGCGGCTACGACGTAGGTGTCGCTGTATGCCACGTGGTCAGGAGCTGATAAAAGAAATTTTAAAAAATATTAAAAAATAAGATACTTTTACGTTAACTTAGACAATTACGAAGTTATGCTCAGACGCAATCATCGCAGTAGAAGCTAAAGACGATTATAAAATAAAATGCCAATAAGTGTACAATTATATCAATAAAGATATGCATGACGACTCCATCTACAATTTAAAGACTAATGAGAGTAGTTCTAAAGTTTCCTACTTGTAGGCATGGTTTCTCCTTCATTACACTGGCCAGGACTGGGTTCTGAGTGAAGAGGGAGTGTTGGTACATCCAGTTTGGTCAAAGCAGGTCTCGACAAAAATACAAGATCTTGGTTTGTAGGACTCCTGTTACTGTCATTTCTCACAGGGACAACAGACACATGCCCTCCATCTGAGATGGTTTGGTATAAATCGTTCACGATCATACCTTTGACAAGATAAATGATATTTATTAAATATATTTCATCAAGCTTCCTTTAAAACTTTTTACAGGATGTATGGTCTCTCAAATTTTATTTCTGTCGTTTTTCGTGTCCTACAGCATCATATCAAACGCGGTCATGTGAGCTCAAGCAGATTATTTTTGGCAAAAGAAGCATAACTCAAAAATAAGCTTAAAGAAAAATATGAAAGAATTTAAAGAAACTATCACACACTAATTGCTGGGATATTTATGATTCAGTTGTTTCCAAATAATTCGTAACTTCTCTCTTCCCACGCAGTTATAATAATCTACCTACTTACTTTCTCTTGCGTGATCCATGTTGCTTGCAGACAGCCTGACAAAAGATAAAATTAAAGTCCAACAACCTAGTCTACAAGTTATAAAATCTTAATGATAATTTTTGTGATTTACGTCTCTTCCTTTAAAATTCAGTTGTTAAAAAGTTGAAAGTTAAAACAGTTATTTCTTGGAGTAGTAATTAAGTTTCTTATGTTTTATGCCAATAAGGCAAGCAAGGGTGTGTAAAGCTTATTATGTAGACAGAACGAGTGGAAGCTAGTTATCTGTCTTACAATATCAGATAAGATTCCTACTTTTCTTGTCTTCATAGTTTACTCTAAATATAAAAATACGATTTTGTTCAGCCGTTCATCATTATTGTAAAACTATTACAGACATTAAGATACTCAGTAAAAACAGAAAAAAGCAAGGGGAAAGAGAGGGGGCGGATAGCGACATACAATGTCAAAGGTCATGCCTTGTTCCACATGCACACATAGATAAAATACAGTTCAACAACGTAAGCTCATATAAGAAAAAAAAATAAATAAAAAAAGAGAGAAAATCTTTTAATATGTACTGATAACGAGATTAACTTAACAAGTATTGTAAATAAGAGCCCTAATATTGCACAGTGCATCTACGTGTTTCCCCCTTTTTATTTGCCAAAGATAGCTAAGAAAAGAAAGCAAAGTAAATTTAGTAAATTCTCAATCAGGATAAAAGACTTAGTAATTAATCTGAAAATATAAATGTGACCCTCCACGACAAATTTAGTCTTTAGTCGGAAATGATTAGGCAAATTGCATATTTTTAAAAAGTAAAGGTTCTGAACTTTCTTTTGATACAAAAGTTGTTCTTCTGGTCCTAAAATTGAATTTTAAACATTTGAAGTTCGAAAGTACGGTGGCGGCCATTTTGAGAAAAGCAGTTACAAATATTAGTGTCGAGATGGCCGACCGGGTCTGTTTACTCCTAAACTTTTGCAGACAAATCATTTGATCGGTATATATTTGAATCGTTCTTTGAAGACGTTGAACATACAGACTGCGGGCTTTCTGGCAAGGTAGAACACGATGGGTTATGACAGGGAAACAGTATCGAAACAGCGTTTGAATTTCGTCTGTTTTCTGCAGAAATCGGTCCGGATCGCAGTAGGGTACCTCTATTAAAACGTTAAATCAATTTTTAATTTTAAGTCAATTTCTAACTTTATCTTAACATAGCAGTGTATTTCCTGATAGTTTAATAACCAAGGAATCCATTTCAAGTCAAACTGCACAAAGTTGACCCCTGTCGCCTTTCGGGGCCTCTAGCACAAAACTGTTCCGCTCGACTTAAGACTCATTTCGTCGTTGAGGGTCACATATGTCCTTAGGGCGGTTCGATTCCTTCTCAGTATTATTTGTCAAGTCTCAGTTCAGCTATTCTGAAACCGAATATCCGATCAAGAAGCCTGCTTGTATTCCATTGTTTCCCAAGTCTACTTAAGGAAGTTTCTTGACCCTTAGTTCGATATTTAGTTGAAACTGTTCCGCTTCTTGACCCTTTGGTCGATACTTAGTTGAAATTGTTCCCTGATCCTGACTGAAAGTTTGGAAATAGCCAAATGCTAAACATGCATTACTGACCTAAAATAAATGGCTTAAAGTGTAATGGAAGACCTAGTGCTTATAACTGTAAATCAGCTCAACACAGAGGACCTTCTCCAACAGAGTGACAAATGCCCTTATGTCTACCCCCATATATCCCTTTTATACATTAAAGTTGTCAAATAGCACCAAGATAGCACTCAAAATATTTTGCCATATAGAAAGTTTTCTTGTACAAATGCATTTCTTTATTTTTAGCATAAATTTACAAAATACACATAAAAAGTAGTTAACGTCTAACTGTCAAGATTAAGCACACATACCTGGTCCTTTTGCCTGATAAATAACAAGAGGAAAAATCATATTAAGCACATTTATTAAACTTATAATAGTGATTGTGTCTAGCAAATTTTTACATTCTCAGATCCTTCACAGAGTGAAAGAGAGAAACAGGAAAGCATAAGAAAAGTTTAAGTCGGGTAGCAATGACTAAAATATCTGCAACTGGCCCTAGTCTGAAATTTGGAATAGGGTATTTAATGTCATTTACATCGGGTGACCACTGATTTAATTTCTTTTTAAAGTTGTCGCTAATGTAATACGTTCCCTGTAATGCACATATTTTAATGCAAATGCCTCATTTGTTGTCTTGCCAAAATTGACCACACCAAGTCGACATCTTCCCTACCATCTTTGATATGTATGTCGATTTGTGCCAAAAAGCAACAACAAAGGCAATCTCTGTTGTTTTATCCACCACATTCCTAGAAGCATCACGAGTAGTTAAAGTTACAAAACACATACCTTCTTTTTGCTTTTTGCTCCTCTGAATGGCAATAAGTACAGCAATAAGTACAGCAACAGTGAGAACTGCAGCACTGCATAGCACACTGATAATTACAACGAGCCTTGAAGTAGTCCCTGTGACAGCAAAAATAATGTTGAGACAAAGTAAATTTATCAATGTTATAGCTTCAATATTTAAATTACAATTTTTGTCTTTTCTCACAGAAACCAAAAAGAATAAGTGATTGCTGCGAATAACACATAGCAACCTTGTCTTGTCAAATACTTAGAGTTTCATAAATAAAACTGTTCGGAGTAACACTTAAGATTTGTGGACACACATATACACATATCTTTCTAGAACTACTATTTTTTCTGAAATACGTTTCATTGTATTTTCTTAACAGTTATATAATTTTGGTAAATTTAACATAGAGATACATACCAGAGGTGGTAATAAATGTCAGTACGATGTCTCCACTGCCTATATCATTAGAAACATTTAATATCCAGCTGCCTCGAATCGACTTCACCTCATTATGAAGACTAATGTTTAAAGTCAGGTTAGGCGGAATACCATGAAGACTACAGTTCACTTTTTGTCTCCAGTTTTCTTCTTTAGAGGCTCTGGTCAACAGACATCCACTGAGTGTTGTCGAGTGGGCTTTGATATTGAATATCACGTGATCAGTTACATCTGGATACACGAATTTTGGAGCCACGTCAGCAAACTGGGGAGGACCTGAAAAGCAAAGCCTCAAATGAAATACTTTATTGCTTCTATACCGTATTGCCTATTTTTTTTATTTTAGAGGTTGTCGTAGTGACTACTGTTTCAGTGTTGTTGTTTTATTCATTTATTCAAATAAAAATTAAGCCTTACAAAAATCTATCGAAAGATACGTCAATATGTGCCCATGATCTCAGTTTTGCTCGACATCCCGATGTATTACAATATATCCCGAACCCTACGCTCTTTGATTCACATAGGAATTTTGTGTAGTATAAACATTTCACCAATGTTCATTTATACTTACATCTTATAAGCAATGATACAGATTTATTTTCTGTAGACCTGTTTCCTTCACACCGAACAACTGGCCAGTCCTCTTCACACGAAACAGCCGAGAGCGAGTGGATGATGTGACTTTCATCTTTAGCAACATCTATTTCACCTCCATTTCTGTCTAACAGGCGAAAGATACTGGGAGGGTTTCCTTTATCAAAGGCGCAGTAGATGCTGATGTTTTGACCCACGTCGCTAATAAAACTGCCGTTACCCTCTTGTCCGTTAAAAGTTAGATTTGTGACTCTAGGTAGCGCTGGAACAAAAGCGACAATATCATCATCATCATCATCATCAATAATCAATAATCAATTAATCAATCAATCATCATCATCATCATCATCATCATCATCATCATCATCGACGTCATGACTATGACGATTTCCAGTACTTTGACTTTACCAATGTCTGGGGTTTAGGAAGAGCCCACCGATCCTTTTAGTCTTCTCATTGATTGTATTACTTTTGTGATATTCTAGGAACATTTCACAGTTTTTGGTCTGGTAAAGTTATATTTTTGTAACATGGTTAATGATTCTATGTAGTCCGCATATTTATCAGATATTAAGTCTAGCACTCAAACCATCTATACAAAAGCTAATTGAATTATACTGATTTTTTACCTAAACACTTTATGTGCAGGTGAGAAAAAACTATACCTTGAAATTAAGTTTAAAATGAGTCTAAATAAGTCGATAAATTACTGACAAGGCAACAATACCGTCTACTAAAGACAAGAGACATCAGATCTGAGAATTTTGCCAGGTATAGCGATTTATAAGACCTTTGGGATTTACAGAGAATTTATTTTTAGTCTTTTATCTTGCCGTTTTAGCCATCAAAACAAGAGCCGCATTTTTTGGCTCCTTTATTTACACTTGTTACAAATGTAATGGTCAATAGCCAATGCATTTAATAACCTGATCTACTAGTCAATGGTCAACATGTTTAATCAGATACTGTTGTAATAGTCAATGTTAAAGTAGGAAAGTATATTAACTCAAAGCTTTGCTAGTGAGGGGGTAGATAAGTGCCTCTAGAGTCACCATAGAATGCTTTCAAGAAAAATGGCGTTTTACACGTTAAGGTCATAAGGTAGACTAACCACAAGTAGTTACGTTTACTATTTTATTCCTGTGTGTAAACGACCCATTTTCTTTCCACCACCATTTCCATTCAGTTTCTATATGCGATGAGTTCACTTTGCTGTACAGCTCCACGTTACCAGCTGGACTGACACAGCGAAGTAACGTTCCAGTTGTGACGTCACACCTGCCGTTAATCACAGCTAACCGTCCATCGTCATCGGTGATGTTTTTGTCTGTTTTGACTTTCACTGACAGTCTGTAGACTGTGTTTGATGTCTCACAGCCTGAAGTATTCAGCCAGAAGGTCAGGTTGACGAAGTCGTTTTGCTTGATACACATATTTTCTGTCGGGTGAAGAAATTCTAGCACTGCACCTGAAAAAGAAAGTAAAACCACGTCCTACAGTATGGATAGAGTTCTTTTCTTCTGAATTAAACTGTTTATAAGAGATACACTATAATTACAGATTAGAAGCAAGGTGACACATGACACGATGCAACCTAAAAATGTGGACGGCCAAAAGTACTTTATACGCAATGTCATGTATGTTATGATGGAGTACTTTCTACAGGAACTGCGTGCACATTAAAGCTGACTAGTTATCAACTTTATTAATATTGTATTAGCAGTACAGATGATCGCTATATACATCGTAGCCTTCACCTAGTTCTAACGTGCCGCAGTACGACAAAGTATTCACCCACCCAAACACACACAAACAAAGGAAGATCATGAGAATGGTAAGAGAAGAAGACGAAAAAAAAAAATGGTCATGGTTGTGGTAAGAGGAAAAGATAGACCAGAGACGCGTCGAAAAAGTAAAAGAATGGGTTTCTGCCAAACATGGAGTGGCAGTTTGCTCAAAGTGAATGGACCAGTGACAGAAAAAGAACATGGACTAAATGGTCCAAGTCTGGTTTGAGGAATCAAAATCCTTTGAATATTCTTCTTCTTCTTCTTCGTCGTTCACTCAAATGGACACGCCTGCCTTCTGCACGAATGATGCTGTGCGCCGCAGGTCCTCAGGCTGCCGTGTAGCTTCCTCAACTGGCGTCTCATCAGTCCAATGCGGTGCTGAGTTTTCGTGCATAGGACATTCTTGCAGTAGATGGCTGTTGTCTGACTGCTGTCTGGCATGGCACTGGTCTGTCTGGCCGATTCGGAGCTTGGTGTAAAGGGTAATTGAACGTTGTGGCTGTCCTCAGCCTGAAAATAATGACTGCTCAGCTCTTGTAAGCAGGTAGTACGGTCATTCGGTTGAACGTGGGTGCTGCTGCAGCCACTTTTGTGCTGTTTGGCCTTGATGATGGATTTGACTTCGCTGTAGGTGGTGGACTGTCTTGCTGCTCTTTTTGGATCTTCCTTGGCAAGAGTGTCTGCGGCTTCGTTGCAAAAATCCCACAGTGGGAGGGAATCCACTGTAAGACGACTGTGCAGTCTCCGCATAAGAGAGAGAGCAGTGGACAGGTCGTTCAGTTTCTTGTCTCTGGCAGTCTGTAAGGCTGCAGGACAGACAGTGCGTCGTAAGAAGACGACGTTGTTGGAGGTGTCTGGCTGTTTTCAACGTGGGTGGCCCGGTCTGAATGCAACTGCTTCAGCCTTGAAGTTGGTGGAGTAGGCCGGTTGCGAGAGAAAGACGGTCTTCTCTTCTCCTGGGTACCTGATGTAAATTCCGGCGCCACCATTTTTCACGCTTGTTCGGCTGACCCGTCAGTGACACTGAGTCCATTGATCTTGTGGAATTTGTTGGATATACTCCATAGTAAGGATTCTTCACAGCGTCTAGGGAGTCTTCTTGCTGACCAGGGATGCTGCAGTGAATCAGGGGGAAAGCAGTTTCATTCCATGCTGGGTTTGTCCGGCACAGGGGGATCTCTCTGAGGTCGTGTTCAAGATGTTCGGTGTTTCGTTCAAGGATCCTAGCCTGGTGGATGAAACTTCCCCTTTTCAACCTTCCCTTCGTCGGCTGAGCCAGTCTGTTTCTCATGGGGTGATTTGGAAGTCTCTTGAACTTGGCGGCTTGGACGAGCATCTTGTGTCACGTCGGTCCTCAAGTGATTCCAACCCTGTGATTGTCTCAGTTCTTGTATGGCGTAGACTCATGGCTCCAGTGATGAGTCTGGCTGCTTGGTTCTGAACCTTGCTACCTTCTCAAAGTTGGATTTTGCTGCTGTGCCCCATGCTGTCATGCCATACTCTAGGACTGGGTCGACTCTTCGGTGTACAGCTTCTTTGAGGATTCGTCATCCGCGCCCCAGTTCGTGCCAGCCAACTTCTTCATAATTGCAAGTCGCACCTTGGCTCTGGCTTCGACCTTCTTGGTCTGAGGCTTCCATGTAAGTTCTTATCGAAGGTTACCCAAGGTAGTAGGGTTGTCCTCCAGTGGGAGAATCTGTCATCGAACTTCAGAGTGGCCTTCTGTTCCTAGTGGACAGACTAAAGATAGTGTAGGTGTCTTTTTGGGTTGACTTTGACAAGCCACCTTTTCGTCCAGTCCTGCAGGAACTAAGCGCCTCTTGGATCGGTAGTTGGCAGTTGTCAGGTGTTTTCTGTGCACCAAAGGACAGGTCGTCTGCATAGATGGCTCTTGACATTTCGGGGAGGTCCTTGATGATGTCGTTTATGAAGACAAGGAACAGGGTAGGACTGAGTACTCCCCTTGAGAACTCCTTCTCTCAGCGTCTTCTTTCGGCTGTATGTTCACCAACTGGACTCTGCCTTCCTATTTTTCAGGTATTGAGAGATCCACTGGTACATACAGCCGGTTACGCACACTTCTGGAGTTCAACCTCAGTCCATCTTTCCAGACCTTGTCGAAGGCTTTTCCATGTCTATCCACACCGTCAGCGTGTGCTTCTTGTCCTGGGTAACCGTCTTCGATCTTCTGGGCAATTGTGCAACCTGGTCTTCAGTTGAGCGATGTTGTCTGAAGCCTGCTTGTTCTGGTGTAAGGATGTTGTTCTTTTCCAAGTGCCATGATAATCTGGTGTTGATGAGGCGCTCCATTAACTTGCCCACCAACTGGTGAGGCTTTATGGGTCTGTAACTGTCCACCTTCGCTCGGTCTTTGCCTTCTTGTGGACGGCACATGTCTGCCTCTCGCCAGATTTGTGGGACATGGCCGCTCCAGCTGTTGTTGAAGAGGTCGAGGAGTTTGGTCTTGGCTCGTGGGCAGGTGTTGCAGCATTTCATTGGTGACCTTATCTGGTCCAGGGGATTTCTGACTTAAGGTCTTGACTGCTTCTTCAACTCTTTCATGTTGAATGGTTTGTTCATATATCTTCCTGGTGTTTTCGCTGGTGAATTCTCTTCTTTCATGAACTTGCTGTTTCTTTTCTTCTGGTACTGTGATATTGCTGACCTCTTCATAGCTGTCAATGAAAGCGTTTGCTGCTTTTCTACCTGTTAGCATATCTTGTGCTTGTTGTATGACGATCGTGCACTTCTAGTATTTCATCATTCATCGCCCTTGCCAGCTTCATAACTTGTTTCCTTCTCTGTCTAGATTAGTTCCTCTGTCTTTTCTCTCCATCTCTTTCTTGCAGTTCGTTGCAGGCTTTTCTGTATTTGGCGCTGATTCTTTCAGTGCTATGTTGTTTTCTATGGTGGGTCATTCCAACCTTTTCCCTGATCTTGGAGACTTCATCTTCAGTTCTTGGAGTTCTTCTGTCCAGTATGGCCTATAGTTCTTTCGTGCGCCTCTTGTATTGCTTCTGAGGCAGCTTTTAAGATCGCCTTGTTGAATGCATCAATGGCACGGTGATGTTCTGGTCCGCCACACGTATTCCTTTGGTGTACTGGTCTGACAATGAGACGAAAAGTATCCCAGTTGGCTTCTTGTAATTCCACTGGAAATGTCTTTGAATTTGGGGCCTGTACTGCAAGTTGATGGCCAGTTTGACTGGTCTGTGGTCGCTGCGCCTAACTGGTTCTGTACCCCTCTGGTTGTTTTCTTGAGAGGTCGTCAGTGGCGAAAGCAAGGTCAGGGGTCGTTGAGGAGACCCATCTGCGCGAGAAGAAAGTCGTGGTCTTCTGGATCGGTTCAACAGATCATCTTGCTATCGATCTGCAGTCCTCCACTTCTTCTCCTCTATTATCCGTCTCGTCGTAGCCCCAACAGGTTGAGTGGCTGTTGAAGTCGCCGACAGCCAAGCAGTTTTCGGAGGGATATCAAGAGTCTTGCAGGGAAAGTTCTTTGTCGGGTGGGCAGTACAGGTTGAAGATAGTGAGCACAGTGCTGTCTACTGTAATCTTGACTCCATTTATTTCAGCTTGCTGATTCGTGTCCACTTGGAAATCTCTTGCGGATGTTTATTCTTTACAAGAATCAGCAACACCTCCCTTGTGTCTTCCTTCTCTGTCCATCCTGAAGGTTTGGTAACTCTGATGGTAAATCTGTGGTTGGGGTTCAGGTGTGTTTTAATACAGGCCACATCTATTTTTCCAGCATGTAGTCTTTTCGGTGAGGCTAATTTTTGTTGTAAACGCCCTCGGCGTTCCACTGTAGGATGTTGAGAGGCCTCAGGGTCTCTTCTGTGGTTGTTGTTCCTTTTCGGCCAGTAGAATATTCAAGAGAAGTACATAGTATAAAGATTTATAATGAATAACGGGGTAGAGACCTTAAGACAGAGCGTGTTAGCTTATCGAGTGGACAGATTTAGTAAGAACAGAAATGTTGACGACGTTTGTGATGAAGGGAAGAGCGATGAAAGACAATCAGAGTAGAGAGAGGTTGGCAGAGTGGCTAGGTCACAAAATGTCTCGAACTTTCTTGATAGCTTAGACCTGAGTCACGGAGTGGAAGGAGGAAAGTGGAGTACCATAAAATAGCAGGACGTGTGAACAAGAACAAGGAACCGTTTCTAGTGTTTCACTGAGAGTTTTTATTTTTTAAGACAGAAAATTACAAAAAACAGAAAGTAAGTGAAAGTAATTTTTGTAGTTTCAAGAATATCACTGACAATTAATGTTATTTAAAACGTTGATTTAAGATTTGTCTATAAAAATGTTTGGGAAGATGAGATAATCGCTTTCGACTTACAATTCAGCAAAACGTTTTTGTGAACAAATAGATTAAAAGGTAAACATCACTTTTATGTACAAGTAACTCTTTCTTTTTTAAAAATTAATACAGTATCCTTTCTAAGTGTTACAAAGTGTCAGTCCCTGCAAATGTATCCAGATGTAAACGTATACAATAAACTCACACTTTTCCAGGTGTGCATAAGCCACTGTAAGGAACACAAGCAATGTGAACACAATTGTTAGCACAGAGCGAGGTGTAGACATCTTGACTTGAACTATAACAGTTGTGTGGATGCTCAACTGAGAGCTAGTTTATTTACTCGTTAAATGTAGGCGAATGAACAGAAAAGCTTTCTTGTTAAAAGTGATCAACTTCCTTAATGTGCGAGTTAGTGCTTGTGTGCTTATGTCTGACTGTAACATGAAGCCAGACTCTGGACAGAATACACACTGCGATCATTGATTTGGAGAAAAAAACACTCCCAAGACTTTTAGTCTGGACAAAGTTGACCCCCAAGCCAGTAAACGTAGGCACCAATGATGAACACCCAGATCCAATCTTACAAATGTCAAGAGTAATCCAAGAGTATCTTGGCATTCCAAGAATATTGACTTTGTAAAAGTTCGTTTTATGGAGCTTTCTAACATTAAACTCATTGATAACTTGCCATGACTGTAAAAAAAAATCCATTTATTATAATTTATTAGATGAAGTTTCTACCTTTAATGTTTTTTGAATTTCTTATTAAAATTTCTGTCTTTTTATTTCTGAAGATGACGGACAATCGCATTACTCTAAGTTTTCCTTTTAGTAAAGCTCTGTCTTGTCAATCATGTCGGAGCGTATTTTCTTCTTCTATTTTTTTTTTTTTTTTTTTTTTTTTGCGCGCGTAACAATAAGGTATATTTTTAAAGAAGCGGGATTCTAGAAATTACTCAATTGACAACTGTGTTATGTCCCTTGCATTTACTCAAACTCGTACGTAAACAAGATAATATTCCATGGTTTGCTGCAGTTTTTGAGTCGGTTATTGTTGTGTTTTGTATTATCGTTAGTCTAAATTATGCTGCTGTGTATAATTTTCAAAGTTTCTGAACTCTGAGTCTCTTACTACAGTGGTGACACTACTTCAGCCACTAAGCTACTGGGAGCCCCACTAGTGCAGGCTCCGGGGTCACGTGCTCGGCTGCAGCGTACGGAGGAGGCTGCGGGCGAAGTTGAGGGAACAAAACACTGTCAGCAGTACACGCTGTTCCAGACAAGCACTCCCCCTAAAACCTCGAGGAAGCTTCGTGTTACACTGTTGATGCCGGGCTTTTAATGATAAAGAAAGGAAGAAATTCACAGACAATCTCTCGTGCTTTCCAAAAGTATTTTTAAGAAGTTATTTAAGGAATATTTATCTATATTTATGTGACGTGTATCAAACGTGTTCAGCACAGCTAGCTTTCGCTCGCTCAGTCACTGTTACCGGAAGAGCAATATGGGATTACCTCTTCAATCATAATGATCACTTTTGCTCAGTTTTATGCGCTGACGATCAAGCAACAAAGAAATGGCTTTCCCCACCCGAGATGCACCTAATTTACTATAACTGTCCATACAAACAAAACCATAATTGAGTGACTGTTACAGGCGACCGAGTGAATATTCAAGCACCAGTTGCAAGCTTGACGGAGAAAGAAATCTTACTAAGATTTGCGGAATACTAACTTTATTTTATCTTTTCTTAAGGGGCAAAATCAAAGGATCAAGTCCAGATTAGACACTTTAAAAGATTAAAGGCTGTTTATGAAAACGCGCTGGTTAGAGTTTCAATTGTAAACGTTGAGCAGTATGAGACGGGGAGACTGTTTATCCTTTAGAAGTTTTACAAACCTCATTTGCAACTGTGATAAAACAGATCGAAGGTGAGAAGCACTAGCCAGTCAACTTAGCGCGTCTGATAAAGCAGGCAGCTAAGCAAACCTCTGTCGCCTAGGTAAGCTTTGCGAAGCTTTCTTAATCTACACAAGAAAAGCCACGTTGTGAAAGACACGTATTTATGGAAGGAGAGCTTTATTGGTTGTTAAAGTCTATTCTCACACTGCGATGTTCTTGTACAAGAATTTGCATTCGTCAGCTTTATACCTTCGTTCTATTCTCACGTAGAAAGGCCACTGACAAGTGTATTGCGAGGTGACGTCATCCCCACAGCGCATTATGGGTAGTCAATAATACAGCAGACGACATCGACGACCAGATATTTTCAGCAGCTACGTTAGTTACATTGCTTGATGAAATGGAGAGAAAGAAGAAGAAGAAAAATGTGGTTGAGGGGGTGGATAACGCGAAGGAGTCGCTTAAGGGCATACTCTAGTTGTCTTTTTTAAAAGAATGACTGTGTTCAAGCATTCCGATTGGCTACAGCCTTTCGAGAAAAAAACCCAACACGTTCTATAATTAGCAATATATTAACTAGGTCGCCCTGCTAGCCATGTGCACAACTCACAAGGGTCTTGTCAAGACTGCGAACCCCGCGAAGTGCCCTACATTGTAGCGAGAGAGTAAAACCTGTGAAAAACCCACAAGGCCTTATTACTCCCCCTTTGGAAGTTTTCAAAAATGCAGAGTAAGTTTAATAGAACATCTTCTGATTCAGGTGCAATGGAAGACATGGGATCAGCGTTCATGTCGCGTCTTCTGTGAGTACCCGGTCGTCAGGGAAACTAATGATCCGGACTGAAAATGGTATCAACAATTTCTATTCTGGAATCGAAGATATCGATCTGTGCTGACATTTTTAATCACAATCTTTGAATGCATATTCACAAAGACAAGAACAACAAGAAGAAAAACAAGACAAAATGGTACTCAGGACAACAGTCTTTGCATTGTTTTGTATGCAAGCATTTTACTGCCAAGGTATGTTTCTTTCTTCTTTTTTTTTTTTCCTTCATTACGTTGTTCCTTCCTAAATATGACCTTGTATCCAGCACTATCCAAAAACCGAATTAATCATGCGAACAAAGATAAAATCGCTTGATGAGCTTTAGTCGAGGATAAAATTAGTGAAACATGTGAAACATATGAATGGTTATGGTTACACATTGGATATCAGATGTGGGTAATCCAAACTTGAAACTGTCCCTGATTAAATGCGACATCACAGGATGTAGAATCTGCAAGTCTTGCTTTTTGTGACAACCTGTGCAAGAACATAAATAAGAGGTTTCCACAAGATGCAGATAATGTTGCTTGTACAGTTTTTGTTAACTTCCATGCACACAATTTTTTTTCTGTATGTATAATATAGAGCAACCTATGGAGACACAGAAGTTAATATCTTTACATATCTCTTTGGAAAGCTGACATAAGAGAACACTAAAGTCAATAAATTTTTGCTCGACAAAACAGTCTAATTAGCGAAACGGATTGTGGCCAAGGAAAATGTTATGCGAAATACAGATCAAGAGATGATACCAACAGTAACTGATAAGCTGTTGTCTGCTTTCAAAATAATTTACTTCCCGATTGGACGGCTGTTTGAAAGCTGTGCACATTGGTACCACGCCTCACTGTAGCCGTTAATGGATACTCAAGGCTTGTGATAAGGCTGTGGCGACGGTCAAACGTTTCACAAATATATTTATTAACAATTACAGAGCACGAGAACAATACAGGAGAAATAAATGATTCGTTTCTGACTTAATTACCACTTATTAGCACTATTTCGGTTGCCAATGTTTTAGAAAAATCGATAAAGTCCAGTGAAATTGACCCTTGTGTCCTTCCGCCGAGTAACCATAATAGCTTCTCGAGATGATCAAGCAGACGAGTCTAGGTGTGACGTCAGTCTGGTTGTGACGTCAGTCTGAGGTCATTGCGAAGATTTGACGTCGTCATCGGTGATTTGTCGTGAGTTTATTCAGGTTTTAAAGAGAACTTTTCAAAGCACAGTGTTAACAATTATAGAAAACAGTCGGTTGCTCTTGGTAAGCAGTCTTAATCATATGTGACGGAGAACGAGACTTCGTCTAAGTAAACGAAAGAGTCCTATGTAATTTTTCTTCTTAAACACAACATGCCACAAAACCTTCAACTTTTCCCATATGAACAGACGCGAAAATAGACGAGATTCAAGTGGATCCTACTCTTTACACTATTCTAAGCAGTTTTACTTTGTCTTTAGAATCCCTTTAACAGGGGTTCAACCATCAAAATCTAATAAATGCCTCTCATATATGTTACCTACAACATAAACTTTATATATTTTTACGGAAATAAATTAAAGAGGAATTACTTGCTGACCATAACTTTAGTGATGCTGTGTTATTGTGTTTAAGAAACAAAAGAGAAAGAATAGGTAACCCACACAAGTAATACATGTAAGAACACTTCCAGTGATAATAGTCAATGTCTGCATCAATGATACAGAAAAATTGTGTATAAGCATTAGCTTTTAAAAACCTACGAGGCTGAAAGAAATATTTATTTTGCAAAATTAGAATCACTCATCATATTAACGAGGAAGAAAGATGATCTGTATATAAATAATTTTCGTTTTAGTTGATTAATTAAGTATTCTGTTAAATATTAAATACCTATCAGAAGAAAACTGCAAAAGTGTGTGTGTTTCAAAAGACCCTTTCTTCACTAAGGGCTTTTTTACTTCATTGAGTACGACTCTTGGGTTTTGTTATTGTTGTTGTTGTTGTTGTTGGTTTTTTGTCATAGAGTAATCTCTCCCCATACACATGGAACAAAATAAAATTAACAGAACACGGATAGCTCCATCTTATTGATGTAAAATGATGATATTATAAACATGTGAATTTTTTTCACATCCACTACAGAAAACCTGTGTTCTGTTGAATATACAAAAAGAGATTGTGCCAATATAGTCACCTGCAACTTCAAGGATAAAATCGTAAGGGATTAAACAGAATTCATCATTTCATATCGTAACCACTCTGATCAAGGTAAACACTTCATATTTTTTCCGTTTATTATCTAAAGAAATTGAAGAGAAGCTTGAAAGTAACATATATACTTTCACAGCCAGAGAAAAACAACCTTGTATAACAATATAGAAATACACAAACATAGTTAAATAACAAGAAAAGATGTTTAGTTAAACATATGCAAAGTGAAAGTATTAACGATAGCTTCAAGTTTGAATTTAAATTTATCAGTATTTCTTCTAAGCGACTGAGCTAGCGAATACCTTCAAACACAGTCACACATATACTTTAAACTTCACTTTTCGTTTTTGAGTCCAGCCCAAAGTGCCAGAGAATACGTGTTTATCTTTGTTGCAGATATTATTGCAGACTGTAACTGGATGCGATCAGGGAGTTTTAGCTGTGACTCTGCAACAGGCTATACATGTGATCTGCAGTCATCTGGCAAATTTCTTGTCGACCTAAGCCAAAACCAAAAATGTATACAAACTGGAGAGTTTGTATTTGATTTTGCAAATGAAGAGCTTTTCGGCTGTAAAATTGAACCAGGTAAGTAGCTTTCTTCTTGACATTTAACTTTTGAATGAAGAGTCAATTGTAAATTCCGTTCGGCAAATTGATTTCATCAAGGAGGTTACAACATTTAGTATGACCACTGAAAGCAAAGTGCTCATTTATTACATGTCATGTGTAGATAAAAAGAGTCAAACTTCTTTAGTTCGTGGTTTGTTTTTCCTGCAAAAGAGAATGAAGTTCACATATCTGTGTCTAATTTATATTCTACTGCTTACAGCTGAATGGTTACTGTATGTTAACTATTCAGTATTTGGGACAATCAAGATCGTTTGCCTCGTGTTGTCTTATTGTTGCTGAGAAATCTACAACGTATAGAGTTTGTGTATGTGAGTGATAATGTGTGTGTGTGTGAGAGAGAGAGAGAAAGAGAGAGAGAGGGAGTTTGCATAAAAAAGAAAAAGAAATGACAGACAAAGAATAACAGTACATGTATTAAACTGCATAAATCCTATAAACTTACTGCACAAACATTGTCGTTTTTCGTATAAGATGTCATTTGCTTTGAATATACTTTCATGGTTATCACACGTTTTCTGGTTACTCTTTTATATCGGAGTGCACTTTATTTCTCAAGATAAAAGAAATTCAGAGAATGCTTCAGTAAACGCAAATCCCCAAAGTCCAAAGAAATGTCTGAACAGCACACATGAGAATCGAAAAGGTAAGGTTGTGGAATAAAACAGTACAAGCACACATGACTTTGTCAACAGGCACACACTTTCTCTTTCTCAAACGTTTGCATTCATCTCGTTCACTATTTTTCTCACAAATGCACAAAAGAATCCATAGAAACGAGAGTATGTTAATAATCCCACCTGTAACTGGTTAGAACAGTGATGCCCAACCTTTTTCGGCCTGCGGGCCATATCCATTTCGGACAGCCGTGTCGCGGGCCACTTCACCGCAAAAATACAAAAAAAAGAAAAAAAATTAGAGCAGATACAATTTTTATTAGAAACAAGTTGTACTTACCATTAATTATGTAGTAATTAGTGGGATATTTGAAGTTGTTTACCCGAAACCAACTTCTGAATGTCCGCGCTTCATCGTAAAGACACCAAGTCGGAGCACTGAATCGAAATGTTCGTCCATCGAAAAAAAGATTGAGAGACGCCCATAGTAGGGATAAATACTTCTTCTTCCCCTTTTTTCGTTTTTTCGTTTTTTTTTTTTTTTATTACTAACATGCCGATTTCCTGCACTGTGGGCAGAGGTTTCGCGGGCCGAATGGCACCGCGTCGCGGGCCGTAGGTTAGGCATCCCTGGGTTGAAAGATGCACATTTTTTATTTGAGTCTAAGATGTTTATTCACGAAACAAAACAAAACAAAAAACATTGCAAATGCTAGTGTTGCATTTTATTCCACATTTTATTCTGGGTAGAAAGTAGACTTTCTGAAGGTTTTCTCATCTTAATATTTTTTAAAGTTGACATGCTACCTTAAAGATCTTTGTTACTTACAAAGTAAACATTCAGCGTTGAGTTATTCAGCTCGTCCACCAATATTGTGTTTCATTAACTAAAATGATATCACTTGATAAATAATGATAGTAAAATGAATGATGATACGACGATCAGGGTTAGCTTGATGCCTTCAGAATCCATACTATCAATATCCTTTTGTCTACAGGACCAAACCGAAATAAGAGAAGTACCGCTGAAAGCGAAGACCTATGCCAAGAAGGCAAGTAAACTTTAATTATACTCTTTGTTTCCAAACGTACTTCTTTTATATACAAAATGACTATATGTATCAGTAACTGATACTAAAAAATAGCATATAAACTTAGTAAAAGTATTAGAAAACTTTATGTTTGAGGATGTTTGTTAGAAGAACGCACCAATTACTGGCATAAAATATGTGGCAGGTGCTTCAGAACATAAAAATAATATTGGGATGATCATAGGAGTGGCCTGTACATGTCTATTAGCCTGCGTTGTGGCGTCGTTGCTGATTGTTAATCGCAGAAAATTGGTGGCCTTCGTCAGAAAACTGTAAGTTGACAGTGTTTTAATCTATGCTTTAAATGTACAAGTTTTAATGAAAAGATGAAAGTTGTGTTCCACAACGATAAGACATTAGATCAAGTCCTTTGCCCTTTCCCAAGAAAGCAAGAAAACATCCTAATAGAAATGAAATGTGTATAAGAGTTACCATTAGTAGACACCTACTGACGCACAACATTCTCACTATAATGTACCTGATACAAGGATGCACATACAAAGAATAACCTAGCAGGTATAACCAAATACTCAAAATGTACTACTTCATCACGAGTAGCTGAAATTGCTGATTTTATTTCTTTATTTACTCTGAAAAAGACATGAAGGAACGTGTGTGGAGGCCCCGGACTATATTACTGCCGTCAAAGACTTTGAAAACAGAGAGCGTTTGATGCCAGAGACAGAGGATTCTCCCATAGCAGACACACTGAAAGAGAAAGAAGGTTAGTATAGATAACATGCTCTCTCAAATTGGTGACAGTATGTGAGAAGAAGGATGAATGATGTATGGTATTTATGTAACTAGTTAGTTGTTAAAGCTTCTTTCTCTGACGTATTTAGTGTTTTTTTGTTCAGTGTGAAACCAGATAAGATTGCGAATAGAAGAAAGCAAAGTACATGTGTGTTTAAGTGTGTGTGTGTGGTAGAGAGAGAACACAACAAATAACAATTAGAAACATCTAAAATATGCGTATCTTGATTCTTTTACATCAGATCATCAAAAACACCGCTTTTGTTTAAATTATGGTTTTATAGAAGAACTCATGCAAAGATTTTCTAAATCATTTGACCGTTATAAACCAGGAATGCAAGATACCAGTATACTATTAATTGACTTTTGTATGTGTTGCTGTCTCTGTTATTGATAGTAGATACACGATTTAGTTTGAAGTTTGAAGCCTTCATCTTTTTTATTTGCAGATGTCTTTAAAGCTCTGAGCTTAAGGCCTGGAATCAATTACGAAGTAAACACAAACATCATAAACACTAATCCTACAGAATATGATAAGGCGTGTGATGTCAGGTTACTTCACTGCGCTCCTTCTTGTGATGGGGATGACAACGACTGTGGAAGCTCGTCAAAACAAACGCAAATCATCCCTTAACTAAATTAAAGGATGAGGAAATCCAGTGTATATGAAAAAACTTAAAGCAATGCTATCCGGAGGTCTGTGTACTTCTTTAAGACATCAAAAGCTTTTCCAAGAAAGATTCAACCTTTCTTTTCGGAAATGAAATCCTTTAAAACCTCCAGGGGATTCATAAAACATATACCTACTATTCAATTCAAATGAATGCCAGGAAAAACTGAAATATTGAAAGATTTCACAGGCATGCCCAGCGTTCACGTACAGTGCTCCTTCGTGTTCATAACACGAGGTATTAAACTTTTAATATGAACAAAACGATTGTCCAGAGAAGACGTGGATGTGTGCAATAAAGTGATTAAGTTGTATATGTTTTTATCTTAGATGAAAAAAGGTATTTTGTATCTAGAAGAAATTAAATAAATGTGTTTTCACCAACAGACGATTTCGTCATCCAGGCACACAGCAAAAGTTACATCTTTTATAAGGATCTTTACAGACTTGAACATTTATGTTCACCATCTTACAGAGCTATGATCAACATCATCAGTAACCTGACAGTCTTCATTATTTACATTGAAGTGCATTTGGAATTGACTGATACACTTAGCTGTTTTAAAAGAAGTTTATGACCAGCTCTTTAATCAACTGTTGTTATTGTCATTTTAAAGTATACCTTTATACATTATTTTAGGCAATTTTTAAAAGTAATATCGGTTTATAATCCTTTTAAATATTTTAGTCCTTATTACTAAGTGGTCCTCATTTTTCACAACGATAGGATCACACATTCTGTTTTTTGCTTTGTTTTTTGTTTTTGTTTTTTTGTGTGTGTGGTCTGTTGTTTTATTTCAGTTTTTTTCCCTTTTCTTTTAATGCTTCTATAAATATTTACATGAAATAATATAAACTAAGGTATTTTAAGGAAAAAGAACCTGATAAAGTTACAAATAGATGCTCTAAACTGATACGTCTAGTTACAACTTTGACTGTACACCTCTAATGAACTTGTGTAGTTGCGCATGTAGCTTGACTTTTTGCATAACCGTTGCCGTGATTGATGTTCAAACCTTACAGACCCTAGACTTTTATCTGATAATGTTGATATTACAGATTTTATTACAGATTTCTTTCTGAGGCCATCCAGGTTTAATTAGTGTTCTGTGCTCTAGCGTAGACAAAGAAGGAAATAACTGTATTTTTTTCTTGGTGGATGTATTTCTGTAATCTAGTAATATAATATATTTTTCCAAAAGCAGTTGCCATCACTATCTTATGTTTCTCGTGTAATGTCATTTAACAAATTTATTCTGCATCATCGTTCCCCTCTTTTGGTTTAACTAAGTTTCTCATTTGACATTTGTCACAGAGTAGTTTGTCACAGTTTGTCACAGTAACTATTTTAGAAAATAACTCCGAATTTCAAGCTGTTATTCACAATTTAACTGCACTCAAGCTACACTCATGAGTACTTCTAGTGTTATGTTTAAGGTGAGTCATCACTGAATCATGTGATCAACGCATGCCTAACCGGGTCCTAGTTCACATAATGCTAGCATTGATGCGCATAAAGGGGTTTAGTGAAGGAGCCTGGGTGGAGTCCAGCTGTAAATTATGTGCATAACACCCAAATCATAATCACTATTCAAAGCTGTGCTAGGTGGGGTACAGATGTACGGTAAGAGCAGTCAGCTTAGTGATAGACGATTAGAATACTGTGCAACTGGCAGTTGAAATGCAACTTTTATACATTGGTATAATTATCAGGACTTCTGCTAAGGCTAAATTCTTTGGGGTCCCAGGGACCCCTTCTTCAGATTTTTAAGGGGTCCCTATTCTTCGCAAAAATTTGAAGGGGACCCCATTGACGAAAATTGAAAGGGTCCTCCGAACTTTTAATGCGTACTGTACGCAAATTTTTGCGTAAGCAGAAAGCCCTGCCGGTATAATATTTCTTTTCCTCTCTTTCTTACACACACCAACACACACGTGTACACACACTCGCCTTTGTCATGTGTTGTAAAAACTACCTTATTAAGATTTTTTCCTTAGAAGCATATTGTTCACGCAATACAATACAAACTCCCAAGGGGCAATTCATAGACCAGTTTACACTTCAGTGAACACTGCTGCCTTCCCATTGAAATCTTTCATCGCTCTTTCTTTGATCTGTCTGGACGTGTTGACAGCAGAACACAAAGCATTTTTTATGGGCACATCCGTAGCTTAGCAGCACCTACGTCATCCTTAGAAACAGAGATGAAAAACTTTGCACAACAGGTCAACCGTTCAAAGACATTGTCATTGAGATTGAGGGGGCAAAATGCGAAGTCTAATATCTTGACAGTCATTGTCAATTGTCCCTTGATAACCCCATACCCCCCAGAGGGTTAGAAACCGTGGCGACCTTTCTGATAAACACACTCATGGCGACCTTTCTGATAAACTCAAGTGTGACACCGAATACGCTTCCTGCGTAAGTTCCGCCTTTATCATAAAAGCTCGCGGATCATATGGCGGATGTGGCAATGACAGCTTGTCATGTTCCAACAGGCAGCAGACACTTCGTCTTTCAGACCTTTTGCGCCATTTTAATTCGAACTATTTTTAGTACAAACCTCTCTTTATTCTCTTTCTCACACACACATAAAAGCACCCTTTCTAAAGCACCGCGGCAATAGGGTTTTTAAGTTTACGTTGAAGGCTTTCTTCTTTCTTTCTCAATCACCATCTGTTTGGGTCCACCTGGAATATGAAAACGCCCTCTGGCTAAACCACTGTGGGGTTAGCTCAGCAGCTTTTCTGTGCATTTGCTTAAAAGGCAATCCCATTTCCAGCAAAGGATCATTGATTTATGCATGTGTCTTTGAAAGTATGAATATATGTAAATTGAAAGTACATATATATATGTATATGTCTGTATATATGCTAGTAATACAGGGAGGTGAGAGGGACAAATGTGGTAGACTTTAAGTCTCCTAACTCTGACACTCACCAGGACAATAACATCTCGTGACAGGACTTTAAATCACTGTGCAGCGAAACAATAGAGCCCTTGACCCTTCCATATCCGCCACCAACCACAAAATGAATGTTATAGTTCCTCATTATGCATTACTCGTGACACCATCTCACACAATGCTAGTAATTTTTCACACGCTTTACGGCACGTGTTTCTTATGCAAAATCACGAGACCCTAAGTTTTTGTTGTTTCCTCTTTGCATTGTTTGTGTTTGTTTTTATTCCTCATCAGCTCTGTTGTTTCCTTATTCGTAGTTCATATGATGTTTGTTTTCCTATCCCTCGTATTCTGCATTTGTCTCGTTCTTGTTTTTGAGCACTAAGAACATGCTTAAGAGTGTCAGCATACGATTTACAAATTTTTGCATTTATGATTATACCTAGAGATCAGTTTATTTAGGTATGTTGTCGTTATGAATAACAATTTTGTTTAAAAAACATGCACGAACGGGTGGAAAAGAACAAAATGACTTAATGTGATGTACAGTACTACCTCCGTCAGAGCATAAGCACTTTATCAAAATTAATTTTCCAGCTCTTTGATCCTATTGAAATGGTCGACCCCCCCTCGGAGCTAGCTCTACTTAAGCTTTGTGAGAAACTGTCTATACACAGGGTAAAGCTCTTAAGTTCTTTTCAGTGACGAAGTTGAAAATAAGCCTCTTGCGTGTATGTCTCCGTATGCTCACCATTGTAATGGACAAAATTTATTTGTGTCTATTGTTTGTAGCAATGTACGTATTATATTTCAGTATTAAAAATATTACCTCTCTGCTGTCAGTTTATATATTGAGCTCAATGCAGCTTGTTGGTACATTGCTTGAAGACAAAACTGAGAAAACATTGCACTTAATACTGGAAAACCAAAGCCTATATGGAGGTTAGTGCCGTTTGGCGGGCAATCCACTTAAACAAAATCTGCAAATTTCAATCCGAGAGGGGGTAAACAGAGTTCAGCGTGTGTGTGTGAGAGGTCAGAGGTCACCCTGCCTTGCTCTGCAGTCTCCCAACAGATGCAGCTCTGCTGGTAATTTAAATTTCGAAATGTGACCTTAACCGTTGCACAAATCTCTGCCCTACTTTAAGCTTGTGAGTAAGAAAGAAACAGATGGGATTTCTGTGTTCCGTGGAATTACAGCTGCCACGCAGAAACCGCATCTGAGTTCATAATCCCAGAAAATCTCAAATGGATTTCCCTGCATGCATGTTATGATCAACTCAAACGTATTAAATATAAGCTCAGATTTAAATTTCACATAATGTCTAAAATCCATGAGGATTTACAATAGTTGGATTGCGCTGCTGTATGACAATAAACAGAACTGAGAGCAGTTCAGTCAGTCAACTCACAAAGCAGTGTTGGTAGCATCGTTATGATTCCCTCTCCTCCTCCTTATTATCGCTGAGAATTCTAGAAGCAGCAGCATTTTTTTTTTTAGAAAATTACTAACAAAGGGAAGGGCAGATAAATGAAATTATAGCAATTAATATAAGAATTAAGCAATAAAAGAGTATGAATTGTCATATAAGCCAACAGCACCAGTGCTTCCTCTCCGTCCTTGTAAAGAGTGCAACCGCCGAAACGTAGGCGTATGAAACCTTAAACAGATGGCCTTTTTTTTTTGTGTGTGTGAGTGTGTTATAATCCGTGAGCAACACATCGAGGCCAGGTCAAAAGAATGAGTTAATAATTTAATATTTACTTTAAATGTTGCATAATAAAGTACTGTGACATGACAGCGATGTTCATTGCAGTATAGCATAAAATCTGTGACAAGATCACCGGAAGCAGGCAGAGGGACTTGGCAGCCTTTTGTCATCAGCAAATCCTCAGGAAGGAATTCCGCATCCTCTGTATTTCTCATCATGCGTTGACATGTGAGTTCTTACTCTTACTATTTCTGATCATGTGTTGACATGCAAGTTTTCACTCTTGCGGTTTGGTTGTGGGTTACCCGATGCCTGTCTGCATAACTTATCTTCACCGCAACTCATTCATTCACGTGACATTCATTTGATAAACTCTAGCGGCTGTCATCTTGTACTAGCTTGATGACCTGGAGTCACCAACTGTGTCGCTGTTGTTAGATATTTGTGTCTGGGAGACAGAGAATGTGTCTGTAAGAGAGACACAATTTCAGTACATGCATGTTATATCTTTTATATCCTGTATATGTATATATTATTGCTAGTACGAGCACTGTCTTAAATGCCCCTAAGAATCAATAAAGTTGTATTACATTGCATTGTATGACGAAGACACATGTAGAACACGTTATATCACACATAGAAAAAAATAAGGGAATTTAAGATGGATTTTTTACACATGCAAACCAATTTCATTGTACTTTACATATGCCTCATTCCTACATAGTCAAGACCTATCGCCTACTTATTTTGATTAAAAATGTTTCTTACGTCTTTAAGTTACTAATAACTAAGGGAAGGAAAAGGGATTTTGTTGTACGTGAGCAAGAACACCTATCATGCTCAATGGTACTTCTCCTGCACTCAAAGTAAGAGGAGGGAGGGGGGAATTTGAGGTGGAATAGAGAGGCACTTATGTCACCTGACAGCTGACTGAAGCAGCCCACACAAGGCGTTTTCCTGCACTCGAAATAGCGATAAAACAAAATATGATTGTGTCGAGGTACCCACACGACAGGGGATTGTTACTTGCTTGCTTTCTGAGGCAATAGCAGCCAGTTATATCATCATTGCTCTGAGAATGTGGAGTTATTAGTAGACATGTAGAGTAACCATGTAGAGTAACCATGTTGGTGTATTCGCTTAATATAATTAAAAATACTCTAGAAAAGAGAGTATAAAATGAAACAAGCGGAGAGCTTGGGCGTATGTGTATGCTTGTTACATGAAACGTATCAGATATACTATTTAAGTTGTCAACTCACACCTGCATTGATTAACATCCTGCTTTCGTTTTCGCCTTCTTGATAAGAAACCGATATTCTCACACCCCTATTACAAAAAAAAACGTGTTTACACTCGGAATAAATTGTTTAGCATACTTATCGTCCACATGATCCACCTCTATCCCCTGACAAGCAGGGAGATCACCTGTCCAAGGGTGTATCCTTTATAGATCAGAGCCTGTGGTTAATCGAATGATTAAAATACATTTTTTGTTTTAATAGGTGCATGCACACCTGGCCATTCTTTAATCAGTTAACAAGAATCTATTATAATCGATTTAATAGGTATTCGTAATTGTGGGCCATACAATATCTAACCTTTAAGGTGTTACATGTTCACACACTCGGTGACCAGTCAATACTGAAGAAAATTTTTCATGTCATTTAAAAAAAATCTGGCTCGCAAGGTTTAAATCAATAATGGTGGAATAGCATGACGCCACTTCTATTTTTAGCTATTACTGGAAGCGCTATCATTGCGCAGTTCTGGGAAGCTGAAGCTTAGCAACGCTCGCACTATTTCTGAGAAAATCATAAAAATATTTTCTCAAAAAAGCCATGTGTACGTGTATGACTATGTTGCAGCATTTTTTTAAAAATAGAGCAAACAGTAGGGAATCATGTCCCAAGTCTCACCAATGCCTAAACAGTAAACATTTATGTGATTCAGCCAGAAACATAGACAAAACCCTAGTTAGCAACTGTTAATATCTACCATAAAAGCAATTATGTTGCTATTGAAATTACATTCATTATATGAAAATGCGTCATTCTCTGAAAAACCCGGATAGAGGATATTGCGCCCTGTGACACATGGGCCTATTGATGGCTGTCACAGCTGCCATATGTAGCACACAGTCAATATGCTTATCGCGCGCCCTTGTTCTTTCATGCATGCCCAGCGTGATAGTAGGATCGGCTCGTTCAAAGGGAGACAGGTGACAGGCAATACACGTACTTGGCTCTAAGGCAAATCCAAAGTGGTGGATGGTAAAACCAGTATATTATTTCTAGTTCGCCAACAATTTGTTGTCTTTCTTCATCGGTATTTTCCCTTCAAAGTTCACAACAAAAAGCCTCATTCTTCTTTGTTAGAGAATCCGTCAGCTTTAAGGATAACCAATAAAAAGAATGCAATTTCAGTTTTGTAAATAAGACCACGGTCGTGTATAAGTGGACTGTTGTCTGCAGAGACCAACGCTTAGCATCTTGCGAAGTTCTCCATTGCTAGTCTCGGCAAGCCGAGATAATAAATGTGACTGAACCGGAAGTGTTATACACACCTGCCTCGTTTTAGCAGTTAACTGGAAAAATCTTCTGCTAGCAGTCCTGTAATACAAGTTCGTAATGCGACGACACAAAAGTATGCAGGAAAACTGCATTTTCATGTTCCTTTCACCATAAAGATCTATTTGTCCTTCTCTACTCTCAACCCATAAAGAAAATTATGGCTCATGCATCCATGTCTTTAATAAACCTACATTAAAAATAAACGTATCAAAAAAATTCTATGACCGAAACAAAGGAAATTTCCTCTTCACTAGCAATCATGAAGATATGGAACACTCCTACAAGTCAAGGGCGACATTTCTTAGAACCTGACTCCCACAAGGAGTTATCAAAACGAGATACAGCATGTTGTGATGTGTCAGGGTTAGGCTCTTGCGTTCCTTAAAGTGACTAAGTCATAAAATATGTTTGTCCATGTGGCAGACAGATCACGTATGTAGCAGTAAACAACAACATTCATGACTTCGTTATGTGTTTAATGAAGCCTTGGATTACTGGAGTCATACACTTTAGCTCGTGATGCTTTCTCAAAACGCACGTGCCTTTGTCCTTGTTGAGCCGCTCGTGACTGCATTGAGTCAGATGGAGATCCCATGTGGTATCTATTTAATTAATGTAATCAGCCCTGCTCTTCGATTAGAATGATTCATGAGGATGTTTATTTTCATCCGTTTCCTGGTTACCATGACACATAAGCATGTGTGTCCGTGTCGAGGAAGAGCTCGATTGCTTGTTCTAGAGCCATTTCTCCACAGAGTGAGAGAGATAGAGAGAAAAATATACATAGACAGGCTGAGAATCTCCTTTGCAAAGGTCTCACGATCACAATTTCCACATCATGTCTGTAATACCGGTTGACATTTACGGTTTTATAGCACCGTAATGCGATAATTCAGACTGTAGGTCGGTGGCTAGATCCTGTCAAACTGGGGCTACAGATGAGAGAAGCCCTGATAGACAACACAAAATATTTGAGGACCATCATTTTTTACTCTTTCAGGGCTAGAAAGTAAGAATATTTTAATATAATCGTTAAAAGATCTGGAAAAAACAGTAATAAATCACTGAATACTTTGAAATTCATGTTATTAAGAATGGTCAAAGTAGACTTAAAGTAGATTTAAATTTCAGAATGTGACCTTAACCGTTGCACAACTCTCTGCCCTACTTTCAGCTAAGATGGGATTTCTGTGTTCCATGGACTCAACAACTGCCACGCAGAAACCGCATCCGTGTTCAGAATCCCAGCATCATATCTCGAATGGATTTCCTTGCACGCATGCTATGATCAACACGTATTAAATACTGTATAAGCTCAGATTTAAATTTCCCCTAATGTCTGAAATCCGCGAGGATTTGCAGTTGGTGGATTGCACAGCTGTATGACAATCAACAGAGCTGAGAGCAGTTCACTCAGTCAACTCACAAAGCAATGTTGGTAGCATCATTCTATAACTCCCTCTTTCCTTCTCGTCCTCCTCCTCTCCTCCTCCTCCTCCTCCTCCTCCTCCTCCTCCATTAATCGCTCCTTATCTCTGAGAGTTCTAGTAGCAGTAGTTTTTTTATATAAAATTACTAAGAGAGAAGGGCAGATAAATGAAATTATATCAATTACGTACATTAAAAGAGCACTATAGAAAATAAAGAATTAAAAAATACAAGAGTATGAATTGTCAACAGCAGCAGTGCTGCCTCTCCGTCTCTGTAAAGAGTGCAACCGCCGAGAAGCAGGTGTATCTAACCTTATACAGATGCCGCAGTAAGACAATTGTTTCTGTGTGTAAGTGTTATAATACGTGAGCAACACATCGAGGCCAGGTCAGAAGAATAAGTTACTAATTCAACATTTACTATAAATGTTGCATAATAAATTACTGTGACATGACAGTGATGTTCACTGCAGTATAGCATAAAATCTGTGACAAGATCACCAGAACCTTGCAGAGGGACTTGGCAGCCTTTAGTCATCAGGAAATCCTTAGGAAGGCATCCCGCATCCTCTGTATTTCTGATCATGTGTTGACATGTGAGTTTTCACTCTTATAGTCTGGCTGTAGATACCGAATGTTTGTCTACAGAACTAATCATCGCATCAACTCATTAATTCCACGTGTCATTCACTTGATAAACTCTACTGGCTGTACTAGGCTGAGGTCACCTGGGGTCACCAACTGCTGTTGAACTTTATCTATTATTGTTAGGGATGTGTGTCTAGGAAAGAGAGAATGTGTCTGTAAAAGAGACACTATTTCAGCATGTACATGGATATTGTCTCTTTTACATCATGTATATGTATATATTTTTGCTAGTAGGAGCGTTATCTTACATTTCCCCTGGGGATTAAAAAGTTCTATTGTATTGTACGACTAAGACACACGCAGAACACGTGCTATCACTCGCAAAAAAGTTGTATGTGAATTTAAGATGGATTTATAATCATTTTTTACACATGCAAACAAATGTCATCCTACTTTACATATGCCTAATTACTACATAGTTAACACTTATCGCCTACTTATTTTGATGAATTATTTTTCTTACATTTTTAAGTTACTAAACTAAGGGGAGAAAAAGGGGATTTTGTTCTACATGACCCAGAACGTCTACCATGCTCAGTGGTACTTCTTCCGCTTTCAAAATAAGGGCTGTGAAATTGAAGAAAAGCGAATAAATTTCAGGTACTTGAGTCACTTTAGGAAGCCCCCACACACTGCGTTTTCATGCAAACGAAATGATGGTAAAAGATTATAGCTGGAATTTCGAGATATGTCGTACAAAGAATGAAACAAACAGAGAGCTTGGTGCGTGTGTTTACTTGTTACATGGAGCGTGACAGATATACTATCTATGTTGTCAACTCACAGCTGCATTAACATGCTGTTTTCATTTTTACCTTCTTGATAAATAGGATATTTTCATACCCTTATTACAAACAAACTTGTTTACACTCAGGATATATTGTTTAGCAAACTGATCGTCCACATGATAGACCTCTAGCCGCCACCAAGCAGTGAGATGACAAACGTGATGACCAGTTAATACTCAAGAAAACATTTTCTATTTTACTGCTAAAAGATGTAGCTTGAAAGTGTTAAACAAATAGTGCAATAGCGTTTGCTGGAAGCGCTGAAAATAGCCATCATTGCGCAGTTCTAGGAAGCTGAAGCTTAGCAACGCTCACATCCTTTCTGAGAAAAACAGAGAAGCCATGTGTACGTCTATGAACCAGTATGTTGTAGCATTTATTTAAAAATATAGAGTGTACAGTAGGGAATCATGTCCCAAGTTTCACCTGTAACTCAACAGTAAACATTTATGTGATACATTCAGAAAAATAGGCAATGCCATCGATCATAAAAGCAATTATTTTACTATTGAAATTACATTAATTAAACGAAATAATGCGTCATTCTCTAGAAAACCCTGTTAGAGGACAAAGCGCCCTGTGAAATATGGGCCTACGTGGTGGTTGTCATAGCTGCTATGTGGAGTGGCCCACAGGCAACATGTTTATCGCATCCTACTTGATAAATCATGCACGTTCTTCTTGATTCTTTCCTGCATCCGAGCCTGAAAATAGAATCGATTCCTTGGAAGAGAGACGCTGTGACAGGCAATACTTGGTTCCAAGGCAAATCGAAAGTGGTGGATGGTAAAACCAGTCTATTTTTTTTAGTTCATCAACAATTTATTTCCCTTTTTTTTTACGCATACATCAGCATTTTCTCTATAAAGACACTCTACGGCTGAGTTACGTGCCCTACAAAGGTTCACATTGCAAACACACATCAAAGGGCCTCATTCTTCTTAGTCCGTCAGCTTTAAGGATGACCAATAAAAAGAATGCAATATGTTAGTTGTAAATACGACCACGGACTTGTATAAGTGGACTGTTGTCTGCCGAGACCAACGGGAGAATGTTATGACCAAAAACGGAAGTTTCCTCCTCACTAGCAACCATAAAGATATAGAGCACTTCTACAAAACAAGGGCGGCATTTCTCAGAACCCGACTCCCACAAGGAGTTATCAAAACTAGATACAGCATGCTGTGATGTGTCAGTGTCAGGCTCTTGCGTTCCTTAAAGTGACTAAGTCATAAAATATGTTTGTCCATGTGGACAGACAGATCACGTATGTAGCAGTAAATAACAACACTCATGCCTTCACCCGTCATAGGCGCCCGCGCGCGCACGTGATGAGCGAGTGGGTGTGTGTGTTGGTGTCTCTCCTGGGATTGGTTGCGAACGTGCATCCGGTGTCGCTAGGGGGCGATGCGCGACAGATCATCACAAGGACAGAAGCCGCTCAGCAAGACAGTCATACGCTCATGGTGGTAACAGCAGGAGCTATAGGTCTCAGTTGCCTTTATGACCTTCACGACTATTGACGTGTCCTTCTTCTGACAGGTACAAATTTTATGTTATATTTGGTTTCAAAAGTAAAGTGAACCTAAAATGGACTTTAGGAGATCAAAATATCAATTCACTAGGTAAAGAATACTTGGATTAGGGCTGCAAATGCGTGTCCTCAGTTCTGTCTCCATCCACGCATAGTTTCAATATTTGTCATGGCGTAGTCTAGCTGTTTGCTGTGGCATTTTGTTCGATTTACCTTCGATTCGTTAGTATAGTCTTTCGTGCGGAGTGTTGAGCTCGTATTTACAAAGGAAAATTTGATTTTTTTTTCTTGTATCCGTCCCTCGCTCTCTTACACAAACGTGATCATGGGGAGAGCATATAGTCAAAGCAAAACCATAACGCATAATCGACTTAGAATTCGCTGTTCTTATAAAAGGTGCTTAGAACATGTGTTTTAACTGGAAAATTAGCTCGATCGAGATATTTTAATATCTAATTATGGAAAATATTAGTTAACCTTTTCCGAAAAATATGTTTGCTGATGTCTACACAATAGAGAAAATCAGATAAGACACACTCAAGGAAACCTTGCTTATAATAATTGAGATTTGCTTAAGTAATGTGTATTTAATATAGTTTGAATCCCATATAGAAAATTGATCAGTAAACTGCAAAACATACTTGAATTTTATCATATTCGAGCTTGAAATGGAGTGTCATTTATCATCAAGTAATAACGGCTTAGGTCCTATAAGTCAAAAAGGAATTCCCGATACCAAAAATAGAATTTCGTCAAAAGGGCTTAGGCCGATTTTCATAGTCTTTAGCCGCCATATCTCACATTTCCAGTCACAGTTCTAGCAGGTACTTGTCAACGTGAGGTCTATCGTCTTTTTGATCTCAAACACCAGTGAGAAGTCTTCCTGCAGAACCAGTTCTCCTTCCTTCCTGCTGGCTTAACCTCAAGGTGATCGCCTATCGACAACAGTTCCCATTTCCTGGCATACAAATCACCTGAAAGTCACAGCAAGCGTAAGTTTTTTTTAAAATTTTATAACGATTTGTACACGGAAAATCACACACTGTCTCAAGTAAAATATTTTTTACAGTGAAGATCTAGTGTTAGTTTTAGCACTGTAATAACAATTAAAAACAAGAGCAGAAGAAGATACAAACAAGAAGGCAGCCAGGCTCATATTTTGTCTCTGTTTAATTCAATAATATTTAGCTATAAAGGTCAGTTTTGTTGACGCCCCTGCTTGTAAATTGTTGTTTCTATGCTACTTCTTACAGATGCTGAAAATGGAGAAAATGAGAGGGGCAATGTGGATCATATTCGTCTTCTTTCTTTTAAATGCAGCTCGTAGTCAAGGTATTAGTTTCAGAAGAAATAAGCGATGTTTATACTATTTCCTGAATCAAACATTTATCTTCTTGTTCTCGTGAAATTGAATCCACTAAGCATACAAGCATGTGTCTGCATCGACCTGAACAATAAGATTGCTAATTTTTTTTCACTTCCTCTTTCTGTCAGACTAAATCATGTTCTTGTTACAACCGCTTTAGTGTTGCAAACAGCACATATCCGAGTGTAGAATATTTTTTAATATAAGTGAATAGAACTGGGTATGCTTTTCTTTTAATAAGTTGATGTAATGAAGTCAATAATAGTGCAAAAATTCTACCAATAATTTCTTGCAGAAATTGCAGACAGCAAATGCAGCATTGAGTTTGATGGAGAGTGTGTCAAGAGGGTGAGCTGCACTGTCGAAACAAATGTTGTTAAAGAGAAAAGCGAACTCTTCGTCTCATACAAAAATCAAGAGCAGATAGAAGGTATACATACACCCAGACTTATACATTCCAATAAAAACTACTCAGCATATTCAAGACATTTTGTTAAAGCTACATCGTGTATTGATTTACTAAAAAAGAAATGGGTATGGTCATCGAAAATGTAGGTAACATCACTAAAATCGAAACGAAGAAAATAGACAACAGCAAAACAAAGGAAAACTAGAGGAAAGACAGCTGATAAAATAGATCTTCGAAATCTTGGTTAAAAAAAAAAAATTAAGATCAGTTGCTAAGCAGACTACTATTTTTCTCTCATGTTTTATTAATTGTATATAAAAAATATTATTTAGTTTTAGATCAAAATGATCAGTGGTTGATGTGTTCCTAGCGGAGACGCTCTGGTCCACCTCATCCTGATCCCCACACATGCACTGACACAAGTCGCATCCTCTTGTCCTAAGGGAGATAATTAACATAACTCTGTTACACAAGCGCAAACTTTACTCATCACATGACTTTTAGTATATCATTGTTAACTACATGAGGGATATATGCTAGAAAATAAATGTTAGTCATTGCTGATGAAATATTTTGAGAATGATTAAATATTTTAAGTCAAGAGTTCATCCTTTTGCTTGTTTCAGAAGGTATTGCAGATTGTAAGTGGAGTCTGGAGACATTTTACTGCGACCCTTCTAAAGGATACTTTTGCGAGTTAAGGATGCCAACAAACTTTTCTATTTTCATAAACACAACAGCAAGATGCGTGACTTCTGGACAATTCATCATTGATGCAGCAAATCAGCAATCCATTAAGTGCAATGTTTCTGAGTGTAAGTACTTATTGCACTGTACTCTTAATGGCTTTACTAATAAATACCAGTAGCTATTTACATAATTTTGCTGATGATTTAAAATTATTCCCAATTCTCACAATAGTTTGTGTTGTTCATTAACACAGACCAAGTGAGTTCAATGTTGTGATGCCCCTACAGATATATTCATTAAGGGATACATGATTGAAATAATAAGTTATATTACACGTGCACAATATGATTTATGATAGTCAAGATTTTATTCATGATGTTTCAGTTTATATAGCACAATTTTCCGATTGATGCTACTTTTGTATTTGTGTCTTTTGTGTATAGAGAAATGTGTGGAACAAAAAAGTAGATGATTATGTCACAGGTCAGTCTTAGATTTTGCCCTGACCCTCGTATTTCCCCTGACACATATTTCTAAAAGTAGTTATTTCATTATAATATAATAGGGAAATATTTTTTTTTAAATGTCTTATTTCTGACATTTATTTTTACTGCAACAGACAAAAGAAATACTCCTGACCAATTCAATCAGAGTGTCAGCACAACTACAAGCGGAGGCAAGTACCTTGTGACTCTGGGAGACAGCAAGAATAGTGTTAAGTGAAATGAAAGAGTATAGAGACAGGCATATAGAAATAATAATAGTCATCAATGATATACAATACAGGAGGTCAACGGTCAGTGTTTGATGTGCTCCTAGCGGAGACGCTCTGGTTCACCTCACACTGACACCCACCCTCCTCTTCACACACAAATGCACAAATGTGAAGGTTTCTATTATTTTGATTTGTTACTATTTTAATTTCAATTCAATTTATAATTTTTTCAATTAATTTAGTTTGTTACCATAAAACGGTTTATTCAAGTCAGCTTAGCAAACGATAACAAGACTGAGCAAAATACTAAATTAGTGATTAACAGCAGGTCAGTGTCTTGTCAGGTACGAAATATTTTTCTAATAACTGTGTAAAAGTTCATTGCTAAATTTATGAAAATACCCAATTTCTGTTTGTTTTTGTTCTTTTGGGGTGGGTGGGTTGTTGTTGTTTCTGTTTTTTGGTTTTTTTGGTTTTTTTGTGTCTTTTTTTTTTTTTTTGGTGGTTTTTGTTTTGGAAGGGGCTACAAAAGTCTCATACACAGACATCAAATTCCTGGTCATATTTGTACACAGATGTACCCAAGTAGCATGTGGACCCAGCTGCCCCATTGTCTGAGGCCTTCACAGTATAAATTATCCATGTACAGCCCTAACGCCTATTGATCTCTTATGAGCCTGTGGATAATCGATAATTAAAGGCATTGATCTCGAGATCAGACATTTATCCAGAGTTTTGAAAAATATATATTAAAATTAGCTTCACTCAGCCGTTACAAAAGCAGTTCGCATCCCTGTAGGCTTTAAGGGTTGAAGATTGAACCCACTTCACCTGATGATGAGACTGGTTCTTACATGATGTTGTACTTGCAGACACAGTCAATGAAGCAATTGACAACACTATTGTCGGCGCTGTTATTGGAGGCTTTGTGATACTTTTAGTCGTTGGTGTTGGTATTCTCCTTTGGATTAAAATGTAAGTTGTAGTCTTCATTTTTGAGATTATAATGTACAAAACATTTTGAAATTATCTTCAAATGGTTTGTTCTTAAATAGTTTCATCTCAAAAACGTCTTGGTCTGCGAGTGTAATGTAGACAACTTCAAACACAGATGATATCATGCATCATGAAAAACACTTTTATAGATTCAGAGAAAAAATGTTATGGGAGAGAGAGAAAAAAGAGATAGGAAAGATTGATAAACCCAAGGTTATACATAAAGCCTACCCTAAACTATAACCCATACATTGAGAAGTACTCATGGCTTTTACCAGATACACCTTTAGTTTCACTCATACTGCTTCAGATGTCAAACTTTAAGCATCTCATCATTTAATCAGGTGCAGAAAGCCAAGGCAAGGACCTGAAGGCAACAATACCACGTCCGACTCTGTAGGAAAGACACCCCAAGAAACGACAACATGTTTGACTGAGTCGGAGAAGAATGACCACAGAAAATGGACATGTGTCGAGAAGGTACAGGACCTCCTATGTTTGTCAAACACAGGGATAAAAATAAGACATAAATTTGGTGATATACGTCTTCTTAGTGATTGACAGTATACCCTTCTTTCTCTTCTTAACAATTTTTATTATTATGATACAATAATAAATATTTTGTTTGCATAAAAGACAGCAAATGAAATGGTTTTTTTTTTTACATTACAGCTCAGACAGCTGTGGTTTCCCGGATCTTCAGCCTCGGGTTCATCTGTAGTGTGACAAAGTGAAATATTATACAACCTCACCACACAGTGATAACTGTTATGCTGAATGTGCACTTTACTGTAGACTTCAGACATTTGACCCCATCATGGGTAACGAAGTTTCCAGAAAAGTTCTTAGGCAAAGCACTAACTTGTGCACTCGTGAACCACGTGATACATCACAGGGCAAATTCGTTCTAAGAGTCATTTCATACGCCCGAGACAGTGTTGACTTATTGCGGGATGAATGTTTACACAAATTGTAAATATTTATGGAAAGTTGTGTTAGAATGTTCCCTGGTTGTCATGTGATAACTTAAATGGGGAAGTAACAGTTAGTGTCTAGGGTGAAGTGTTTACAAGCCTGAGGCCCATCATGTAGAAAAGGGAGGGTATATGCCAGTGTAGATGTGTAATCTGAGGTCGGAGCGCAAAAATGGGAGACAGCAATAATTGTGGTTACAGCAGCCAAGCTCGACCAGCTTGCTGGCAGAGATGTTAGTGACCTGTATGAAGAGAGTGACACCTCAGGGACTCACCTGTTCGCCAGGTTGACGGGGAGTGGGCGTTAGTCACCTGTCTACCACGTCGGGGTGGAACTTCGATATGATGCTGTCTTGTCGATGCTGGCTACTTGATTGGCTGGTGGGTGAGTGACGAATGGCATCCCTCGGTGTATGTGTCGAGCGAATGCACGAAGTAAAATATGGAACTGAGGACCAGCAGGACACTTCTCGGCACGACATCAGAGCGGATCATCTGTCCATCGAGACTAGACGGGACTCGGGAGGAGGGACGCTTGGGTTAGTCCTATGTTCTCTGGTTCTTAGTTCACTTGAGCTCCTGTTGAGCTGACTCGGACGCCGACTACGAAACAATCCTCAACAGACTTCAGCGAACACATCAGTCAGGACCCTGGACTGTGTTGAAGGACTCAGGGCCGTGCTTAGGGGCAGGCGGACGAGGCATCTGCCTAGGGCCCCGCGCTTTTGATTGATATGGTAACTAGGCATATGGAAGTGTAGTCAGTCGTGGCGTGAGGGCCCCGCACATGCCCTTTGCCTCGGGCCCCGCGGGGGCTAAGAACGGGCCTGGAAGGACTACACAGAAAGACAGAGCTGGCCCCGTATATGTGTAGACCCGAGAAGGGGTTTAAAAGGGTGTGTGTAGGTGTGAGCTAGGGAGATTGCTTATAAGATATACGGTAATTCGTGTGTATATATATATATAATTTTTAAATATCTCAATAGCCTTGAAAGGGTGAAAAAATAAAGATTCTTCAATCATAGGTTTCAGAAACTGGCGACACCCTGAAAAACATGAACTAAGGTCATAGTTCAAGACATAAGAGATGAACCAAGTAGAGCTAGATTACACAAAATATTTCTTCAAGAATTTTTGAAGACTAAGTAAAAGGTTATGAAATGAAATCCCACAAATACAAGCACTGGTTAAAGATGTCAAATGCTGTATTTGTCTGTCCATGATAGAAACAGTTTGAACACTATTGCCCATGTTAGCTGTAAGATCATTGGTATCAAGCAGAGGAATTTGGGTTTTTGTTACAATTAGTAAATTGTCAGGAAATTGGCATTTAGTGATGTCTAAATATGTCGCTGCAAGAGAACTTGTTTTATTAAATTCAGGCAAACCTTATGCTATGCCAAAATGCAGAATCAATATATATATATACAAAAACATTTCCTTTATCATTTCAACTGCTGAATAGAAAGTGAAAGATGTGTATGTGTGTGTGTGTGTGCGAAGGGTGTGGTGTTAGATGTAGGAATTACTTTTTTATCAAGCCAATCATTCTTTTACAATGTTTCACTTTGTTTTGTATGTGAGCACTTGCTTTGAAACTTAACGATTTCTAATTAACATCTGGCATTAATAATGTTTGTTATTTGTCAATTTCATAATATTTTGTGTGTTTAAATAACTATGTTCAGTTAATGTATTCACCAGTTTTCAACATAAACTACAATGTTGCCCTCTCCAAATGCCACTCTGTGTTTAGCATGTGTGTAGACACTTTGTAAATGCAATGAACTCCTCCATCGAGAGAAGCTTGGTGTGTGTGTGTATACTATATAGTCCCTTGCTTTCAAATCGTTAAATAATACATCATCTGTGTTATCAGTGTAATGATGTAACGAATTCAGTACAACCTTTGTCTGAACTCAGGATATATTTGTAAATATTTACATTTCAATTTCTTCATTTGTCTTTGCATTCAGGGGACTTCACTGTGCCAACCCACAAGCATTCACCTTTTGTGCGATGACTCCCCATAAAATCTTTTTTTTGGGGTCACAGTGTCACTGCTATTACAAAATAAAACACGGTGATTAATGGTGATCTCTACAAGCAATGTTGAAACACTAAAGTTTAATGTATGTTCTGTAAATTACCTCCCCTCTTCAAAGACGTGTCTACAGGCGAAAGAGAAGCATAATTTTATCTCTATGAGCACTTTAAATATATAAAAAGCCTATCTCCTATAAATATAAATGTTTTGGAATCTGATGGTTGTCACAGATCGTGAAATATATTTCCCGTTAAATAGGCTTCTAAGTTTCCTTTTGAAATCTATGAATAAAGAGTACAAATGAACCAGTCCTGTGGGTTTGTGTAATAGTAGTACTGAGTAACTTTTTTGTCCTCGCAAAATCGGACGTCTGAATGTCACATCAAAAATGTAATTATATAGAACTAGATGAGCAGTTATCTTTTAAACTACATTTATGGACACTTCATGTCACACACTTTCAACAAAAATATTCAGAAAAACAAGAACATTGAAATTAAATTACTTCCCCTCCTTAATGGCCAATTTAAGGATCGAGATTTTGTCACAGTCTGCTAAGCTTTAGAATTTTCAGTAGTACAATATTTTTATCTATAATGTAGCACGACCATTATAAAAGAAGAAAGGTAATATTAGTGACATGTTTGTCATTGGTTACATTCATTATTCGTATACTATTAATTTTTTAAAATTTCCTTTCTATATTATATTTTGACCAATTGTCATAGTGACAAAAATCCGTATTATTTTTTTAAACATGGTGAGATGCTTTGATAATATCGAACATGTCACTGTTTCTATTTTATCGTTTATCAGAATTTATCTTACTAGGTGTAAGTTATATGTACAAATCATTCATTTGTTGCCTTTACAATTTGGAGAGTGAATATCTACGGAATCTCGGAATAATTCTATGCATCTATCAAACGTATTTCCTAATTTGATATAATGGAACTATTAATGTAAGTAGATAGGCGTTTTGAGAAACACTTAAACGCTCGCATGCATGTATCTTATATCTTGCTAATGATATACCCTGTGGCTGTAAACACTTTAAATCAAGTTTAATACAGTCTACATCTTAATGTAAAAGAGTTCCGAGGGTCACATTTAATTCCAGTTACTAATGCGACAAATTTGAACATGGCTAGACACGAAATACATTTAATACAGTTCCCCATCTTTCCTCTGCATCACATTTCTTACATTTTCCTTTTTCGGGTTTCACTTTGCAATGACTCATTTCTTTTTCCCTTTGCCTTTTTAGAAACAATTGAACTATCGAAACAACCTAGTGTTTCCTTTATAGCATCAAGTAATCAACAATAACCCAGCTTTCCTTCCCTCTCTCTGGAAAAAAAACTCAAGGATACGTCTTTATCATAAAAAGCTAATTCTTTAGCCAGAAACTATTAACAATTGAATCCTACTTTAGTTACATTATTGTGTTTTTTTACCTATTTTCGGATAAGCTTTATGATTAAAAGGCAGCATATTCCAAAGCATGGATTTTATTTCCACCTAATAACTGAAGATAGGCGGAAAACTTTAAGTAGGTTTCATTTAATATCCTGTTTTTCCATGCGCTAGTTTTCTAATGCACTGAATAAGTCTTAAACAGAGGCTCAAAAAATTTGTGACTCCATTGTTATGATTTATGGAAATCTTCAAACTAGCCAGTTTTCTTTTAGCTTTCATCCTGTGACACTATGTCTTCCGTTTGTCCTTGTTTAATACTTAGAATGTTAATATACAAGGATGTGAGAAGATAGACAAGCAGAAAACTTTTCTAAGTATGAGATCTACAAAACTGTGTTTAAGAAGTCTTCAATTAAAACGGAATACAGGGTTCCCCTACCTGTCTGCATCTACTACCTTTAAATGCATATAGAAAGAAGAAAAAAAAAGCAAAAACCTTTTTATAAACATTAGCAAATTGACCGTTTACCAGAACTGCATCCATGTATAGAAGGAATATGCTATTTGACTAGAGCTGCTGACTGCGGTGATCAAGCGTTACCTTCTGTCACATTTTCTAATAATTAACTTTTATCTGTTGTGAAGAATAAGGAAGAGTTAAGACATGGTTTGCCTGTACAATAGTACAGAAATAAAAGAAAATGCATTAGGATGTTTCACAACTTTTATTAAAGGTAAAATAAACAAAACTACAAAAACGCGAAATATATCACAAGATAGCGAGAAAAGATAAGATAATTTGTGTTTTATTTTTTCTTAATTGTCAATAAACAAAACTTTCTTAATTGTCCACCACGGACACATTGAATTAAAACGACGAGATAGAGAGTGACGGAAAGATGTCAAAATAAAACTGCCTACTCGACAAACAATGTTCCTCATACATTGTTTGTTTGTTTGTAAATGAAACACAATTACCCAAAAGCTTAATGTGATTGTTTTCAATGACTTCCTTAAGAAGGAATAAAATTGATTTAATTTGAAACACTTTAGTGCTTGAACAGCATGCACCACAGTATATTTATATACAAAAGTACATTACAATTTTTACAAGTAAAAAAATTATCTAAGCTTAAACTAAAAAAATCTCTGTAAAAATATTTTAAATGAAACATTAAAATAAAAAAAAACGAATGAGACAGCTTTTTTACAATCATTTCGTCCATATAGAATAAGACGTTGATGTAAGGGTTATAATGACTTTTGAGTTGGCTTCAGGTGGCCAAAAATCAAGTACTATGTACTTTCCTATGAGTTTATTACTGGCTGCGTTTTTGAGTAAGAATTTAGGTAATAATTTATTTACTTAATAAGAAATTTTGATGTTGAGTAAGTTTTTGTATTACGATAATGTACGTGCCATAAATACATTATCATTTCATTTCAGGTTGTATTATTTTCTCTGTCCATAAAAAAGAAAACATCTATTACAATGTTTGATTGTTCTACTTTTTCATGATATCCTCCTTTGAAAACACCTTTTGTCGACACTCTTTTTTGTCAGTTTTCTTCTTTTTGTAGTCTCGGTGTGGCGGCACAATGGCGGTGTGGTTGATGTCCATGTATTCTGTCTCTCCATTAGAACCAAAGATGATGTCCTTCCCTCTCACATGTGAGAAGTCTAAGTCTCCGTATATCAGTTCTTTTGTTTTCTTGTGACCAGAGGTAGGTGCCATCTCCTGCAACATGAGTAATGAGGAATCAGAAACTTAAGGCTTTTCACAATTATGAACTACATGCTATTTTTATACTTATACAACATTTAGTGCAACAGATGCAGAATATATGTACTATGTTCCCCCACTTGACCAAAGACAGCATGAATAGCATCTTTTCCAAAGAATACAGAGAAATATGTTGGTCAAGGCTTCGTAGATCGAACTCCTTACTCAGAACCGTAGCAAGAAAACTTCAATATTTCTGCTTTCTCTATCTGGATATTTTGCTGAATATGTGTAAAATAAAAACTCTCGTAAATTAAGGGGTTTTCTTATCGAAAATTTAAAATATGAGGGCTATTAATCTATTTTATCTTTTACCGTACTGCACAGCTTATGTTGTATACGACACATGCGGTCGGAAGTCAGGACGTACTTAGTATTGTTACTTACCATCCTCATTGTGGAGGCGATGTAGCCAGAGAGTTCATCATCGGGACTATCATAATCTGTGGAAGATCAAGATAGAAATAATTACTGTTGCAATATTACAGCGTGTAATTCTCCATTAATATAGATTCCACAACTTAAAAAATAACATTAAAGACCACCTTTTGATACCCCACGTTTTTTATCTTTTATAACTTTTAATGTCACAGAGAATATTGTAGCATTGTCACTCTCTAATTAATGATTGTAATTGCTATTTATATAAATTTGCAATAATAACGACCGAAGCCATAAAAAGACTACTATTGACTTTTTGTACTTTTGGAGTAAACTGATTTTGTTCAGGAGAAACAATCATAATCTACTGTTCCGCCAAACCCAACAGTTAGAAATCGCGCTTTAAAGCTTCGATAAAAGGAAACAGATGTTTCCTTCATCATCTTTATAAATGAACGACGGGGAAAAGGAATATGAAACATACAGAAAAATACGAAGAAGGCTTATCAATATATTAATTTCAAGATAATTCACAAAGACCGACAGGGAAACAATTGTATACATGTTAAAATATGGTGTACTCCCCAAGAAACAGCTTGATAGGAGTCAACGTTACAAGCAAATGATTTCCTTAAACATACAATCGTTGAATCGCTTAAATCATCAAAATTAAACCATCAAATGACTCAGAATAGTCGTCAATATATAAATATAGTCATTCCACACATAACTGTATATTCTGAGAAAGTGTTAAATATGTATTGACTCGACATTATCATCCGAGAACTCTGAATGCATATTGTCATTAAACACTAATAATGATGAAAACTTTCTTTATGACCTCCTGGCAATATGCATGTTCGCTTGTCTAACCCTTGGTGTGTCTTAAGTAAGAATTCCTCTTGCGAGCTGTTATGTATTAGTGTGTAAATTTTCGTTCCCTCTAGCTACCTTTCTGCCCTTTAGTTCTATGGCCAAATCATTTTTCGTGATGGTCTGTTAATTATTATCGCTATCTCTTATTTTTATTCTTGAAAATTTTGTTAATTTTTATGTGTAATTTATTGCAGTTTATGCTTATATTAGTTTGCTTTCTTTTGCCAAAATTAAACTTTCCCGTATATGTGCCACATTTAAACGTATTGAACAAAAAGACATCAGTAATTGCAATAAAGTTTGCCCAACTTCTCAGAAACTGAATTAAAGTGTCAGGAAGAAGCTATTGAGTTTGTGGAGTTTGCATAAAATCCATGATATTTTATGGGTTGGTTTGTGAAATAATTTACTTTTAAGCGTAGGCCCAAATATCTCACCATGTTTCTTCAGTCGCTTTTTTTCCTGCACATCACGAATGGAAATGTAGGTGCTTTTTTCTGTTCCACGGTCTAAATACCTTAGTTACAAGATGTCATTGCAGCATCATTAAAATAGATGTGCTCATTTCTCAGTTTCACATCCTAATTTTCAGTATCATTCATCTTACGGGTTGTCTTTCTGTCACTTTCTTTCAACCCACCGGCTTGCTTACCTAAGTCTATATTTTTTTCATTTTTCTAACTTGATCCTCTATTGGATTTTTGTGATTTAATTACTGCAACTTTTATTTCATGGCGTGATTTATGAGCTTACACTTGATACCAACAACAAACCATTTTTTGACCTTTGCATCTAAAGAAAAATTGTTGCCCTGTTACAAATCTTCCTTTGTTGCCCCCCCCCCCCAAATACCATCACGAAATAGTTTCATTCGTCCCTGACAGACTGCACCTAGTCCGTAATAACGAAAGCTTCGTATAATTGCTTGATGGGCTAATGAAACGTTTAACTCAATGCTCTGTTCCTAATGAGCTTTGACGTCCAAGTACTAGAATTTGGTTTTAGCCAGCTAGGGACCTAGCTCCACATACAAAGATGGAACTTATTTACTCGCCTTTACGCTGCTTTCAAGCTCCATCAGATCCTTCCTACCAGTCAACTTCTGGAAAACGAAGCTGACTATAAAGAGACTAAATGGAAATGAATGTGCTTTAAGAAGTCTCTCTGGTATACATGAGCACCATCTTTCACTACGGTGCGAAGATATTAGTTTTCCAAACGGAAAAATCTCAGGGTAACATTGATTCACTACTCCACGAGAACCATGAAGTGCATTCTGTTAGTCTAAATACCAGGTCTTTCGCAGGATCTGTAACATCAAACCCGTCTTAACACTTGACCGCCAACGAAACATTCATTTCTGGATTCCTGATGTTTAGAATGGGTTAGTGCGAGTCTTTATTTTAGCCTATTTTTCTCTTATCTGATGCCATATTGTATTTTAAAAGTCTTATTAACGACAAATTAAAAATAGAGAAACTCGCGAAGAACCGATTATAACTAAAGTTAAATAAGTTTTAGAAAGAAAAATCAGTAATCTTTCTTCCTTATCTCTGGACAGGTTTTCATCTGGACAGGTTTTTATGTGCGTCCCCATTTTAATCCAATAAGTCTTTTTGACTAGAGGAGTGATTTGATACTGCAGTTGTTTAGTCATACATTATCCAATACAACAGGGTATATTGTTTATAAGCCTTGATTAATCTTCACAAAGATTACTCCCCGAATCCCTGCATACACAGACTCAGCAGTTTAATGTAGCACAAAATCTCTTACCAAGAATTATTAGATGGGCCAATGCCTAATGTTTTTCTTTTTTTATTAGAAACATTCTACTTATTTATTTAATCCATGTTTTACACAATCTCTCTTTTCTACTTTAGTTTTATTTTGTACGAACATCTGTCGTTAATGCGTAGGTGTCACTGTATGTAACGTGGTAAAAAGCTGATAAAAGAAACATCCAAAAATAAAAAAATATAAGAGACTTATACATTAACTTAGACAATTACAAAAGTTATGCCCATAAATCAATCATTGCAGTAGGAAATTATAAAATGCCGATTTCATCGGTGTGTACAATTACACCAGTAAAGATATTCATGACGACTCTATCTAAAATTTAAAGACTAATGAGAGTAGTTCTAAAGTTTCCTACTTGTAGGCATGGTTTCTCCTTCATTACACTGGGCAGGACTGGGTTCTGAGTGAAGAGGGAGTGTTGGTACATCCAGTTTGGTCAAAGTAGGTCTCGAAAAAAATACAAGATCTTGGTTTGTAGGACTCCCGTTGCTGTCATTTCTCACAGGGACAACAGACACATGCCCTCCATCTGAGGTAGTTTGGTATAAATCGTTCACGATCATACCTTTGAAAAGATAAACTAAATTTATGAAATCTATTTTATCAAGATTTTCTTTAAAACTTATAAAGTGTGGTCCCTCAGAGTTCATTGCTTTTGGGTTTGTGTGTGTGTGTCCTGCAGCATCATATTAAACACGTTTCTGTGAGCCAGAAACAGATTATGATGCGGTTAACGAAGCATAACTCAACAACAGACTTAAAGAAAAGTATGAAAGAATTTAAAGAAACTGACACACACACTAATTGTTTGGACATTTATGATTTAGCTGTTTCCAAATAATTCAAAACTACTCTCTTCCCACGCAGTTATATGTACATACAGTTGAAACCTTCGCTATCGTCAGTGACGAATCCCACCGCTCTGCTATTAATCAGTCAAATATCTTACTGTCTACCTACTTACTTTCTCTTGTGTGATCCCTGTTGCTTGCAGACACCCTGACAAAAGAGAAAATTAGAGTCCAACAATCTAGTTTACTAGAAGACAAAGCTTAATGACAAACGATAATATTTTTTGTAATTTCTTAGAGTAGTAAGTTCTTTTATGTTTTTTGCCAAGAAGGAAACAAGGGTGTGTAAAGCTTATTATGTAGACAGAACGAGTGGGACTAGCCATATCTTACAATATTAGATCAGATTCGTACTTTTCCTGTCTTCCTAATTTAGTGTAAGTATAAAAATACGATTTTGTACAGCCGTTTATCATTATTGTAAAACTTTTACAGTCAGTAAAGCCTGTAAAAACAGAAAAAAAGTGGAAAAAAGTTCACTTTTTCATTTTTAAGAAATATAAGTGTCAAGTAATCTTTCAAATTACTTTAATACAGATATAATTAGATAAAAGGCATAATATATATAGAGAGAGGGGGGAAGATAGTGACATGATAGTCAAAGGTCATGCCTTGTTCCGCATGCCCATATTTGGATAACATGCGCGTCATCAACGTAAGTTCAAATAAGAACAATTTTATAAAAAGTGAGAAAATGCTTTAAGATATGAGGAGGTTAACAGACCAAGTATTGTATATAAGAACCCTAATATTGAACAGTACATATAGTGTTTACCCCTTTTTATTTGCCAAAGATAGACAAGAAAAGAAAGCAAAGTGATCTCAGTGAATTGTCAATCAGGATCAAAGACTTAGTCATTAATCTGCGAATATAATTATGTCCTTATGGAGGTTCGATTCTTTGTGGGTATTATTTGTTCAGTCTCATTGCAGCCATTCTGAAACCGAATGTCCTATCAAGAAGCCTGATTGTCTTCCATTGTTTTCCAAATCTCTTAAGGCATCTTGGATTCCGCTTCTTGACCCTTAGTTTAATACTGGGTTGAAATTGTTCCTTGATCCTGACTGAAAGTTTAAAATGGCTGAATACTAAACATGCATTACTGATTTCAAATAAATAGCTTAAAGTCTACGGAGGTTGAAGTATAAGGAAGGACCTAATGCTCATAGCTGTAAATCAGCTCAACACATAGGACCTTATGTCTACTCGCGTATATCAATTTCATACATTTAAGTTGTCAAATAGCACCAAGATAGCACTTAAAATATTTTGCAATTTAGAAAGTTTACATATACAAATGGATTCCTCTATTTGTATTATAAATTCGCAAAATAAAGCTAAAAATCAAGACTAAGCACACATACCTGGTCCTTTTACCTGATAACAGGAGGCAAGATCATATTAAATAAAAATCCTGTTGTAAACTTATAATACTGGTTGTGTCTATACGTGTTTAATCTAACTTGCCAAATGTGGTTTTGACCAGATGGCATGACCCGCGCATGATGCTATTAATAAAAAATTAGTTATCAACTTTTACTTTATAAATAGAAAATAAAATGCGAAAAAGAACTTCTAGAATTTTCTTTATAGCATTTTGAGCTAGATAGAGAAAAACAGGTAAGTATAAGAAGAGCCTAGGTCTGGTGACAAGGGCTAAAATCTCTACAACAGGCCCTAGTCTGAAATAGGGAATAGGGTGTTTGATGTTATTTACATCTCATGGGGTGATTTGGAAGTCTCTTGAACTTGGCGGCTTGGACGAGCATCTTTGTGTCACGTCGGTCCTCAAGTGGTTCCAACCCTGTGATTGTCTCCAGTTCCTGTATGGGCGTAGACCTCATGGCTCCAGTGATGAGTCTGGCTGCTTGGTTCTGAACCTTGCTGACCTTCTCAAAGTTGGATTTTGCTGCTGTGCCCCATGCTGTCATGCCATACTCTAGGACTGGTCTGACCCTTCCGGTGTACAGCTTCTTGAGGATTCTGTCATCCGCGCCCCAGCTCGTGCCAGCCAACTTCTTCATAAGTGCGAGTCGCACCTTGGCTCTGGCTTCGACCTTCTTGGTCTGAGGCTTCCAAGTAAGTCTCTTGTCGAAGGTTACTCCAAGGTAAGTAGGGTTGTCCTCCAGTGGGAGAATCTGTCCATCGAACTTCAGAGTGGTCTTCTGTTCCCTAGTGGACAGAATAAAGATAGTGTAGGTGGTCTTTTTGGGGTTGACTTTGACAAGCCACCTCTTCGTCCAGTCTTGCAGGACATTAAGCGCCTCTTGGAGTCGGTAGTTGGCAGTTGTCAGATATTCTTCTGTGCACCAAAGGACCAGGTCATCTGCATAGATGGCTCCTTGGACATTTCTGGGGAGGTCCTTGATGATGTCGTTTATGAAGACAAGTTACAGGGTAGGACTGAGTACTCCCCCTTGAGGAACTCCTTCTCTCAGCGTCTTCTTTCGGCTGTATGTTCCGCCGACGTGGACTCTGGCCTTCCTATTGTTCAGGTATTGAGAGATCCACTGGTACATGCAGCCGGATACGCCACACTTCTGGAGTTTCAACCTCAGTCCATCTTTCCAGACCTTGTCGAAGGCCTTTTCCATGTCTATCCACACCGTCAGCGTGTGCTTCTTGTCCTGGAATCCATCTTCGATCTTCTGGGCAATGTATGTAACCTGGTCTTCAGTTGAGCGATGTTATCTGAAGCCTGCTTGTTCTGGTGTAAAGATGTTGTTCTTTTCCAAGTGCCATGATAATCTGGTGTTGATGAGGCGCTCCATTAACTTGCCCACGCAACTGGTGAGGCTTATGGGTCTGTAACTGTCCACCTTCGCTCGGTCTTTGCCTTTCTTCTGGACGGGCACCATGTCTGCTTCTCGCCAGATTTGTGGGACGTGGCCGCTGTTCCAGCTGTTGTTGAAGAGGTCGAGGAGTTTGGTCTTGGCTCGTGGGCCCAGGTGTTGCAGCATTTCATTGGTGACATTATGTGGACCAGGGGATTTCTTCTGACTTAGGGTCTTGACTGCTTCTTCAAACTCTCTCATGTTGAGTGGTTTTTTCATGTAGTCTTCCTGGTGTTTTCGCTGGCTAAGTTCTCTTCTTTCTTCATGAACTTGCTGTTTCTTTTCTTCTGGTACTGTGAATTTGCTGACCTCTTCATAGCTGTCGATGATTGCGTTTGCTGCTTTTCTACCTGTTAGCATATCTTGTGCTTGTTGTATGACGATCGGTGCACTTCTAGTATCTTCATCATTCATCGCCCTTGCCAGTTTCCATAATTTGTTTCCTTCTCTGTCTAGGTTCAGTTCTTCTGTCTTTTCTCTCCAGCTCTTTCTTGCAGCTTCGTTGCAGGCTTTTCTGTATTTGGCGCTTGATTCTTTCAGTGCTATGTTGTTTTCTATGGTGGGGTCATTCTCAAACTTTTTCCTGGTCTTGGAGACTTCATCTTCTAGTTCTTGGAGTTCTTCTGTCCAGTATGGCCTATAGTTCTTTCGTGCGCCTTGTGGTATTGTTTCTGAAGCAGCTTTAATGATCGCCTTGTTGAATGCATCGATGGCACGGTTGATGTTCTGGTCTGCCACACGTATTCCTTTGGTGTACTGGTCTGACAATGAGACGAAAATATCCCAGTTGGCTTTCTTGTAATTCCACCTGGGAAATGTCTTTGAATCTTGGGGCCTGTACTGCAAGTTGATGGCCAGTTTGACAGGTCTGTGGTCGCTGCCGCCTAACTGGTTCTGCACCCCTCTGGTTGTTTTCTTGGAGAGGTCGTCAGTGGCGAAAGCAAGGTCAGGGGTCGTTGAGGAGATCCATCTGCGCGAGAAGAAAGTCGGTGGGTCTTCTGGATCGTTCAGCAGGATCATCTTGCTATCGATCTGCCAGTCCTCCACTTCCTCTCCTCTATTATCCGTCTCGTCGTAGCCCCAGCAGGTTGTGTGGCTGTTGAAGTCGCCGACAGCCAAACAGGTTTCGGCAGGGATATCAAGAGTCTGCAGGGAAAGTTCTTTGTCGGGTGGGCAATACAGGTTGAAAATAGTGAGCACATTGCTATCTACTGTAATCTTGACTCCGTTTATTTCAGCTTGCTGATTCGTATCCACTTGAAAATCTCTTGATGGGATGTTGAATTCTAAATTCTTTATCTTTATTCACAGGGAGCTGCGATGGACACGTACTTCCAGCCAAGCAACACATTCCATTCCGCTTGTTCTCTTTTGACTTACATATGCATCTTTAATAACAACAATAATAACAAATCAACGCATTTTACTGCTTAACAAACGTTGAAGAGGGGAGAAAACGATGAGAAAATCAGACCACCAGCTACTGGAAATATGTACACAAGAGACTTGTATGAATCTGAGCAACACAAGGCTTAATGATGGCCACTGTGTGAATCGTTAGAGGCAAGGATGTAACAGGGCCTGGCACTCAGCCCACCACACAGCTGCTTCTTGTAGATAGATGACAACTTGTCCTAGACAGGATCTGAATACAAGAAGCCCAGTCTACACTGAACTTGTGTTTAATCTTGTAGTTCCTGTTTGCTGTAGTATAACAGGAGAAATAATGTAAGCAGCTGTTGAAGTGTTGGTCATTAGGAAAAAATAATTTGTAAGCCAAATATGTCTCACGCTAACTAAAAGGAAAAAAATTTCATAATAATCCAAGCAGAAAAAAAGAATATGATCAGTTCATGTAAAGTGTGAATGTAAATGGCCATAGTGGGGTTGGAGTATAGTCAGACAAAATCCCAGTAACAATCAAAATCTGTGTCACGTGACGTGCCGTGAACTGCAGCACGTGTGGGTCACATGTTCCACAATCACTAATGAGGTACATGTGGAGGGTGTTCTGAGACAAACAACAAAGATCATACGAAAATTCATTCCTACGAACTATTTACAACAGCCGTTGAGCGACACATGGAAATTGCTATTAATCTGCAGAACCTTGTATCAAATATGTACACTAAGTAAAAAAATAGAGATGTATAATGTAACAAGATGTACAGTTTATGCGAATAAGGATCGTAAATAACATGAGCAGATTAGTCAGGTATTGTAATATGGAGATACAAGGCTTGATTGTGGATATTTTCCAGCAGAGACAATTATGCATGAATCCATTCCAGTATTTGGCAAGATTTGTGTCCACTGCAGGACGTTTGAAGTTGCAAGTACATATGTGTATGCTTCCTGGACAGACACAAGCAAAAAAAGCTGGAGAAATAGATGAGAAAGAGAGGGAACAGAGAGAGAGACAATACAAAAAAAATAAATAAAACCAGGACATATTGAAGGATTTCTGTAACCATTGCACTTTACAATTATTAAATCCTGTGAGATTAATAGGGAAGGTACTGGAGGTTCTTTTATTACTGTAATTGTGCAGAGTGTAATCAGACCCTGTTCAGTATTGTACTCGTAATTAGGATTGTTGTCTTCTAAGCACAAGTTAAACAAAAACAAAATATTAAGCAAGATGTTTTTTTATCGTGAGGTCCTCTTTCCTTTCCATCCCGTTCATCCTTTAGTAATCCCTCCTTTACTCTTTCTTCGGTCTGTTTATTTTTTGTTTGTAGTTTCGGGGTGGGGGGACGATGGCGGTGCCTTTGATGTCGGCGTATTCAGTTTTTGTTGTGGAGCCGATGATGTCCTTGGGCAAATTTGTGGTTGTAAAGTCTAGGTCTCCGTAAATTAATCCATCAGCGTTTCTGCTACAAGATGGCTTCTCCTGTTACATGAATAATAAATCAAATATCTTGTCATCGTAAAAGCCATATTTCTGTGTTCTAATTTAATTACAGTGGTTGAATCTACAAAAAAAGATGACAGGACTAATCACAGGTTAAGCGATATTTGTCGTAGTGACAAGTATCTTAATTAATACAAATAGATGCATGCACGATGTAAAGGAATGCATGCGTGAAGAAGTGAAGGAGTGGGCAAGGAAGAGTAAAACGTGGGTGAGTAGACGTATAATTATTAAGTAAACCTTAGTGAAAACAGCCGCGCACTCATAAATCGTCCATCACCACATTTACAATTTTTGTCACAATTCAATCGTCGCTGAACTCGATGAACTAACCAATTTTTATTGGAGACTTCATATTATTCTATTGCCAGTCCCTGTTGTTTTACAGTAAGTGGAATGTGCTGTGGTCCTTAACCACGAGAGGGTCAATTATAGGAGAAGTATGTTTTCGACTCGTTGCCAATGCCAGCAGCCTCCAATTTCAAGAAATCACTATTTTGAGATGCATTTAGGATTTTCGATTGATGTCACGTATTCTCAGAAATACTAATTCTCTGTGAAATACTTGTAGAGCACTCCTCATGTTCTGTGTCTGGTTCAAGGAAGTTAAATATTCTTTCAATTCTTGCAGCAAGAAGACATGAACGAGTCACGGTTTCAATTTTGTGAGAGTAAAGGTTAAAGTCTAAGTACTGTCTTGATGGCGGCTTTGACAACGACTTCGAAATTCAACGAACGTTACAACGCTCAAGGTTAGGGATGTTAACCCTGACCAAAAGTCCTGATAGAAAGCTAATCAGGCCCGAGACCTCATAATTCCATCCGCAATGGAATTGAGTGTATGCTCACCAGTGACATTGTTGTTTGGGCTTCATCGCTGACCTTGGCAAGAGGTGCCTTCAATTCTGCAAAACATTAAAATAAATACTGAAATATATATTATAATACAACAAGCATCACTTAAATAACTCCTCTACTTCTACAAATGTTTCCGGCCATTCTAGAATGACATATCTATATTCTGTATTTATTTAGTATTTACTGGCCATGTCAGGTTCGATCGTTAACGTTTTCAAACAGCTATAAACAGAAAGAAGAAGAAATATGACGATGATGATGTTGATGATAATATTGATGTGTCATTTTATTACATACAAAATATCAAATGCACCCTGAACTTAAAATTCTCATTGGACATGATCCTAGTCTAAGTACAGATTATCTAGAGTGTTGACGATAGGAAATATTTCCTAGTTCCTTCTTTGAATCAAGCATTGAGCTGGTGGCAAGTGCAAGTGGTATTGCACAGAACAGGCTCTTATTTCATAGAACAAAACAAGAAAGTTGTTCACCATGAAGCCGTTATTCAAAAGTCAACTATGTCCTTACTGTCTCTCCGTCAACCCGTCTGTATTACCTCGTCCGCCAGCACACTGCTTCATTCATTCATTTTTCCGCTCACTCGCACGTGCATCCGTCCGTCCGTCTTTTTTCTTTGTTATTGCCTCTGACACTATTCTCTCTAATATTTAATATTAACCTTCTCGTGTTCTCTTCTTTTCTTTGCGAACTTCTCTTGCCGAAACATAGGTGTCACCCTGTGAGTCATCAGCACCAACTGACAACCGAAAAGAGTTTTTGTTATTGTGCATTTTATGTTACCTTATTTTTGCTTCAAGCTCATTGGGCTAGATTTGTAAATCTGGAAAGCCAGACTCTTAAATTTTGTCAAGTTTAATACAAAGTTTGAAATGAACATTGTTTTGTTTGTCTCACCTTGTTTTTTTAATCGTTTTTTCTCTCGAACCTCAGGTGCAGACACGTAGGTATTCTCTTCTGCTCCCAATGATGCGTTACCTGAGAAACAGCGAAAACTTCCCATGAAATCCGACCATGCTTTTGTCAACAGACAAAGAATTTCTTTACTGCTACTATAACTCTGTCTTAAGATTTTTTTGTTGCTTTGTCTGTGTCTTTTTCCTTCCATACATGCTTTTATCCACGGAGTCCCGCATGTTTATCTGAGACTGAATATATATATGAAAAAGAAGGTTTGTTGCTTAATGTCACAATTGCTAATGAAAGAAAGGCCAAACACAACAGAGATATGTCAAAGAAAGCAAGGGCATTGTGGCTTAACGTAGACATGTTCATTACTTTTTTTTCCTATCAACAACAAAGGCGATAAATAAGGACCAGCTATGATTATTATCTTTATTCTTTTTATAGATGTAAGGCTTAAAAACAATTTTTTTTCTTCCAAGATATCCTATGCATTCATTTAAAAGTTACATCAAAGTGATTCATTAAAGTCCTACTGAAGCCAAAGTGACAATAAATATCCGATGATAGCTCACAAGAAACATGATGAACATCAGCAGCAGTGACTCGTGTCTGCGCGTGCTGTGAACGTGGAGGGCGAGCTGGCATCTCCGACATGGTCAGTGGAGAAAGAGGGTCTCGGGTGGGAGGACTACACGTGTGGATGGTGTGGTTGTTGTTGTTAACCGCTCCACTCGTTTCATACACATCATTGACAATCATACCTACAGAGAAAAGGGATATTCTGTTTTAAAAGACTAAATATCCTGCAGTCTAAAAAAAGCCGTACTGACGATTGTAGCCTTGTAAGATTCGTTCTCCTGACAAAGAGCCTGGGAGTTAGAGAACATAATTATATTTCTTTCTTGGAACTCGTTTTTTTGCTCTTATTTGAGAAAGCAAAACAAAAAAATGAACTTTAAAAAATGTAATTATTTAGTGTAATAAAGATAGAACTGATAATATAGTTTATAATCACTTACTTGCACAACTTCCTCGTCGATTATCATTCGATCCTCTGTTTCCAACTGTATGTCTACAGTTTGATTAAAAAATATTGTATGTTTAAAGAGTGAAAATTATAAATATTGTTTTATTTAAAAAAATATAAGGCTTTTATTCTGGTAATTGCATAAGATTGTAAAATGAATTATAAATTTTATTACTAATATCCACCTGTTCGCATGTACCTCTCCAGCCAGACAATGGGCAAGCAAGGAAGTCATGCAGCAGATAGAAGTAATTGGGCGCATTCATTAATTCAGCAATCATCCAAGTAAGTCTTTATGTTGTGAATGAATACATGAAGTGAAAAAATACATACCTATTTGTGTCGTCTGATCCTGTTGGCCACATTCCATTGGAAACACAAACGCAAAGCAATATCAGAATAAAACTAAACACAATCAGGTCTCTTAATTGATAAACAATTTATACATGAAATTAAATTATTTACTAAATATCTGAGAACAAGAGCAGTACAATTGTAAATAATGTCGAACAGTCAAAGATCATACAATACTACCAAAATAAAATGCCTTTATAAGGCCGTTATACCATCTTTATGCAAAAGGCAGAACCTAAACACCACCTTGGGACTTTTTAATACCATTTCTAATATCTAGACGGAAAGTTTTATTGAGGTTATCTGCGCTACATAAAGTAGCATCTTATTGACCATATTATTTAATAATAATTTAATTATATCCTCGGTAAAGTGAATTTTCAATTTTATTTTTCCTTCCAATCATCATCTAAAGCGTCTAAAATTATTCTGAAATGATTTCAACCTGGTGCAACAGGAAACACACACGCAACACCATGTCATTGATTGAGTGTGAAGATAACATCTATGATCATTTTGTGTCCGACAATGGTTCCATCAACAAATTCAAACTGAGCTTTACTGGTTGAGCTGCCGTTGTCTTCACGGCCTTGCCCCAGAATACCTGGCTAGGTATTGATGCCTTACTACTTGTGATTCTTTCTCTCTGTGCCATCCATCAGACGGGAGAAATTCGACCGCTATTTTCATCCTCAGGCGCCATGCTTGGACTTGTTTTTCTTTGTCTCTTCGAACGGTGTTTACATCAAAAGCCTTCAAATGCAGTCTCGAAATTTTCAAACAAAGACCTTGCATAATCAGGAGTACAATTCTGATGACTTTTCGACTCTTCATCTTCTCACTTTTTAATGATCTTATCTGTCTACTAAAGATTAAGTTGGTTGTAGAGCTGACTGTGGGATTGTTTATATTTTTTGTGTGCAGAGCTTTGATCCTATATCCGAGTGGATAAATGCGTTTTACACATCCAATCATACTTAGTAATTTTACAAGGGATAAACTAAGGGCGGAAAGCACGTAGCCACCTTCAAAATTCATTGATTTAAAAATGATTTTTTTTATCTTAGCATGAAGCAATAATATATGTGATGTTTATAAGTTTATAACAGCAGGTGGCTAATAGTTTTAGGAAAACCGAATTCTATATTCTGTCCTTACGATCAATCATTAAGACTGCAACATCTTGTAGATCGAAACCCATTTCTACTGGTTTGCTATATAAGATCGAAAAAAAAATTTATTCTATCTTTTAGGCTGGAGCTAGTGACCGGTGACCCAACGAAGCCAATGAAATTGCATTAGAAACTACCTAATTATAACACAACATAAATTAGAACAGCTCAGGGAAGAGTTAGGCAGTCAATGGTCACCCATGAACACATGGACGTCTAAGTGAACCACTAAAGTCCTAGCCCTGTGAAAACCAGACACGAGGACATTTTTTTCTATTTCTCATCTTATGACCCTTAATCAGTCTAAAGGTCTTGGGTAGATACTCTTGGTGTAACCAGACCCAAGTCCCTGCAGCTAATGAAGGATCAAGGACGTACAAATGAAACCTGTTATCGGGGTGAAATGGTTTCTGGTTTTTGTAAAGAAAATGAGGTAAGTAGTTACTAAGTAAGCTCGAATGCAAAAGTATATGCAAATATTTGCTTCACTCATGTTGGAAAAAAAACCTTTATAGTGACGCTTCTCAGTGCAAGTGCTATTATGGAAAAAAAAGTACTTAGTAGTTTTAAAAAGACGTTTCGAACAACGTGTGATAACCATTTTTCTGAATAGTTAATATGTGTTATAACAGCTGCTCTCAACCTTTTACTTGTGACGCCCCCCTGACGAACAAAGGTACGTCCGCGCGCCCCCCTTAGCCAGCAATGTAAGCTAATTTTACTAATACCGGTATAAGAAACTTTTTAAAAAATCACCACCTTCGCCCCCCCCCCTTGTAAGCACGCCGTAAGAACCGCTGTGTTAAAGTGTTAAGCTCTTTTTAAGATAATATCTGTCAATGTCGTCGTTGCGATTATCATCGTCGTTAGCGTCATCATCACCGCAAAATCAACCATATATAGTAGTTTAGTATAATTAATAATGGTTTAGACGTGTATTACAAATGGTTACATGTGGTAAATACGACTGCGTTACTTTTCGGCAAAAAAATGATTATTGAAATCAAGACACAAATTATATTGTAATATTTCAAGAGAGGGAAATGACTAACGTTTTTTTGCCTACCACTACTTTTAAATATTCTTACCGTATTTCTTCTTTTTGACCTTTTCAATGGCAACAGTACCAGCAACAGCGATCACAACAACAGCAGCCACAATACCGCACACCAGTTTGATGTTTATTGTTTTTCCTGAAGATCGCTCTGGCACTGAAACAACAAAAGAATTCTAGTTCCTGCTGTGCACAATTGGTTTTTTCGTGTATATTGTCATTAATAGCTTACCACGTAAGTTTTATTTACTATGCATACATCATACTATATTTGGCCAATGTAATTGTTTAAAAAAAAATAAGAAAACAGAAATAACTTCGGTTAATTTATAAGAATACTTTTTATAAAAATTTCACGATGTATATAAAAATAAAGCGTTTATCATATTTGAAAAGATGATGATGATGGATAAATATTATTATTTAGAAAATGCAAGTAGAGTACATTACTCAGATACTAAACTACGAACGGTTACTGGTAAATTGTGTTGGTTAGCACTTTAAGGAAAGGATGTCTGACGAATGATTTTAATAAATATTGTTTATATATATATTGTGGTTCTGGAATGCCATACATTGTATCATTTAAAAAAATGGACATTTCCTAACCCCACCCATCACAAGCGCACATTTTCGCCACTAATAAATGAGAAGTGAAATCCAGTTTTTGATAAGAATGTGTTCTTGACTGAACATATCAGTGCAGTCAAGAGTGTAACTCGCACGTATTATTTAATGTTGCATTTGGAATTTTTGTTTAGAGTATTGTTCAAGTACCATTTCTGGTATTGTTTATAGTTGCTAACTGTGCCTCTTAACCGCTCACATCACGATATTGCACGACAAAGCAAATATACAAGTTAAATTTTATTACTCATGTCTAAAATCTATTTCGTGAACTTGAACAACTGGCAAAAAATTATCCACTAAATAATTAGTATTTTTTAAAAATTGTAATTACTTGACTCATCTAAGACAATGAAAGTTGTGTTGGAAGAACCCCAGTCATTGCTTAGTGTCAATGTCCAGTTTCCACGGAAACTGTCTTTCTCGAGCTGAAGACTCAGGACGAGGTCAGGTGGATCCCCAGTAAGGGTGCAGTTCACTTCCCTCGTGTTGTTATGTTGTAAAGTGAGAGATGTCAGGAGACATCCATTGACTGCTGTGGTGTGGGCCTTGATACTAAACGTTACAGTGTCAACAGCAGGATTAACAATTTTCGTTGACTTGTCAACAAACTGAGGACGACCTGGGCAATTAAAAGAAGAAACGTTCTTAGAAGTTAGGTTATTCCGTATTTTAAACATAACGAAATGTATGCTAAAAGTATGAACCAATAAGGATCGTTTCATTCTAAAATGTATTTACGGTGTAAGATTTTTTCTAAATTCATTTTAACACTAAAATCTTTGATGCCAAATTCTTTTCAAATACCAAAGTCTAATAAAAACGTGTAGTTGTAAGTCTAATGTATTGAAAGTAATCTTTATATTATAAAAACACGTCTTTAAAAAATATTTTCGAGAAAAATGTCATTCATTGTCTAGGTGAGGATATTATTTTCCAATATAAATGATCTTCAAGCATATCTCTTAAATATTCTTTCCATGCATACTGATCGTATAAAATATGAGCTAGAAAATTTTGGTAATTATCACGCCACACTTGCACTAGGTGTGCATCCTTTCAAGAAATTTAAACAACGATCGTGTTACATAGGGCGCTCCCTGCACAAAGTGACAATATAAAGAATAAAGATAGTCAACAAAGAGCAACAAATATCAAATCAACAAATATCGAAACAGGCCACACTTCTATCGCAACGGTCACACCACACTATTGCAGCTCGTTAGCATGTTTTCTGTTTGCAAATCTTGTCAGCTCTTTGCCTCCTTGTATAAACACACTGCTTTGCTGAAGGTTTAGTCATTTTAAGCAAATCCTAAGTAGGGCTTATATCTACTCTGGATATCTCTTGTGTATAAACACTGTGGACATACTTTTAAAATCCCTTACAGTCCATTTTTTTTCTTTACATAACAGCCAACGGCCATACAATTTGCATTTTAAAGGAAGAAATTCACACAGTAATAAACACAGACATACAAAAAACTCTTACACACACAAAGGTATGCCCTCTTCAGAACCATGTCCACAAAGCCTTGTGCATAAGGTGGATCGCACACTCTTGATGCCCATATAAAGAAGCAATAAAAGTATCACATTAATGTGTAAGATACGTGTAGACATTAAGTTTGTTTACTTACACTTGACGAGTAGTGTCACAGACCTATTATGTTGCGACCCGTTGCCTTCACACCTGACTACTGGCCAGTCATCTTCACACCGGGCAGTAAGAGAGTAGCTAAGGTGTCCTTCAGAACTAGAGGAATTCAGCTTCGTTCCATGTTTATCCAGCAAATAAAAGAAACCTGCTGGATTGCCCTTCTCAAAGAAGCAGGCGACACTGACCACCTGGCCCTCATCGATGATGACATTATCGCCCCCGTCCACAGTCAGATTCGTGACATTGGGTGGATCTGCACACATACACACACGACAGAAAGGAAAAACTAACACAGTAATATATTGCATGCATTTATGCTATTCTCTCTATTTTAATGAATTTCAGATGTATAACAGCTGCACACAGCAGATACCCGTGGTAGTAAGAGAAAAGAGACAAAGAGAACACAAAAACTGCAATATATGCACCGTGTCACACCTATCGCAGTAAACGTCTACACACAGCAGACACTCACAGCACAAAGAAAGAACGGAGAAAGCTGCACTATAGAACTTGGTCACATCCATCATAGTATGGGCTGCAGACAACTAGCTTGTAAGAATGCATACTATCATGTTTTGACCACATTTATCTTTATTTGTTGTTGTATACTGACAAAGGGTAGTCTTAGTAAAATTGAAATTTTTGCTGAAATGGTTTAAGTTGTAACACTTTTTTTATGATAAAAATTATATGTTGGTGGTGATCTTTGGAATGTTGAGATTTAATTAAATGTGTGCCAATCCATTTTATGTCATTTTCAATATGTATAAATTTTGATTTTGAAAACTTGTTCTTTATCATTAACAATTTTTCCCCCAGAAAAAGGGGTGTTGCAGAAAACGTATTTTCTACTTTTAGTCATGTTTTTATAGAGTTTGGACCACCAACAGTGCACTGGTCAAGGTACCACCGCTCCTGTTAATGACCTGACGGAATAGTCAAGGTGGGGCCCATAAACCTGACCGTTGACTCGGGACACGGCAGGGAGTAAAGAGTTTTAGTAACTGTGACTTCCCTGACTCTGCCCGAGATCAAAGGGTGACAAGGGACATCCTACATGTAGAAAAAGGCAACTCATCCTCGGATAAATAGAAAGATGTGTGTTAGCGACTGGAAGTCAGTCTCGAGGAGATGTAAGAAAGTTGTTGTTTGCTGGACTCAGTGTATATATATGTAATTGACTGGATGCTTACGCCAACGCGAGGTTGGACCTATGGTATTGATGTCGTGAGAAAAGAACTGTGAGATTGTGAACTGGGAACTTGGAGCAATGTGTGAGGCGGGCGACATCGCAAAAAGATAAGTTGTAAAGTACCGAAATGTTCGGACTGAGATGTAAACTATTACTGTATATATGTATTGCTGTATTGTTAATTTCCTATAAATAGAGGATATTTTTTTAAGAATACTACATCCCCCCCCAAAAGAAAAACAAAATAAGCTCCTGACGAGGATAAAAACATGCAAGTTGAAGTGATACAAGTGCATGCCCAGCTTTAAAATTTAAAGCAGCAACGCACAATATGTAAAAGATTACAGCAGAAAGGAAGAACAGAAACTATTCATGAATGGAATGACCTCTCAGAGCATCGCAGAAGAAACTATGAAGTTAGTGTGATATCCTTAAATGAAAACAAATGGGGACAAATGTTTCAGCAGAGAATGACACGTTTCTTAGCCACATAGTTTCAAAAATATATTGTAATGTGACTGTAGCGACCTTTAAAGGTATTCTTATTATTTAGCTGCTTCGCACTTTTTAAAACTTTTTACAAAAAAAAGGAATTTTCGTACCGTTATTTCAGATTATTTTAGTAATAAATCTGTATGTGTCCCTGTCTTTGTGTGCGCTCGCGTGTTGTAGTTTCTATTATTTCTGTACAAAGATTAAAAGCAGCCACCCTAAGAGAATTTTACAGAACAACCATCTGTCCTCGTTAATATACAAAGTAGTACTTCAATTGATACTGAACATTACATGTTATAAATCACAAATATATAACCTACACCGATCACCATTATGTAAATAACATGTTAATAATACTCTTTTGTACATACTGAAAGCCGAACTAATGTTTAATAAATATTTTCAAGAAGGTAGTTTATTATTACTTACACAACACCTCAACACGTATCAGTCGAGTAGGTTTTGGTGCCTCGCCTCTGTCAGTAGAGAGGATAATCGCACTCAGTGACCTGGTGACGACCTGAGAGATGTAGATGTCTAAAGCCACCACAGAGCTGCTCACGTGTCGTTGTTCCCAGTAGCAGGTGACTCCTGTCCTCCCACTAAAGTCCTTCTTAAACTCGGTGCTAAAGTCTTTCTCGTAAATAAATATACATGGAGTTTTCAAAGAGTTTCCTTCACAAACCGTATATTGAGCATAAAACATGTCTGTAACATCAGGACTTGCCGTAACGTTGATGGTGTAGTTGATATTGATAGAACTGTATTCTTCTTTAATCAGGCTTTCGGTAAAGTTAGAAAATCCACCTGAAAAATATTTTTCATAAAAATGTAAAGATTCGAAATGAATATCTGTAATGTTTTAGTGAATTTAAAGGGATAAATGTTTTCAAGATTTTTATTTTAGTGTGCAATAGCCTAAGAATAGCAACAGTACGGACGACACAGGTTGACTAAAATTTTCCTTTAAAAATAACTGATATATGCATTTTACTATGATTGTATCCTTTTCCAATAATAAACAATGTGCCATTAAACAAAATCTCTTGTATTGTATGCCTATGAAGATACGTAATACAGACGCCTGTTGAATAGTCATAAAGAGTGACTACATTTAAGATAAAACTCTGAACACTCTACACAAAGTGATGACTTAACCGTTTGAGGACCAAGGAACATAACAATTTGTTCCATACTTTTAAATGGACCCCAAAAGTGATTGAAACAACTCAGAGCAATCAAATTTTATTGGGCATATGTGTCCCTACGGACCAGAAGAGAACTTTTATGCTGCTTCTTTATTCTTCTTTATTTTTACAATACATACAACAATAAATGCTGATTGAAACGAAGGACCCAATGCCTTTGAGATATTTTAAAAATCCTGAGATTTTTATGGTTTGATAGTTCTTGCTGTTTAGCAAAGTGAAACGTACCTGTGTTAGGAAACAGGGGGTTGTTGCCCCTGTCTGTTGTTAGAGATTATTGCCCTTACCAGTATATGAGTGTGTTTGCTGCGTGGTGGTTTCGCGTCAGAACCCGACGTCATATTATGACGTAATTTTAGATTGCACGGGGACTGACAATTATTGGGAAGACAGCAGACGACGGGGAGACGAGAGATAGGAAAGACAGGCGGGAAAGAGGTCTTGCTGTACGTGTACATGGACCGGTAATAAGTGAACTAAGCTGCTTGCCTAGTCAAGGAACTACTGAGGGACTCATTGGGAGTGAGGAATCCCAACGAAACCGCTGCAGGCGGCATTGAGAAGTGACGAGAGGCGGACGGAGTGTGTGGAGTGTTCGCTTTGGATCTTGTGTGTTGATCCCAGAGAATATAATCTTGGTCGTCAGCTAGGTGTCTGCCAAGACAGCACTTACCCCTATTAAGAACCGGAACGTATATGTGGTTTCCCTAAGAGTTTTGTTCGTGCACATCGGTCAAGTGATGCCAAGACTGCACTTTTAATTTCTGGACCAGGGAAAGGGAGAATTTTACCAGGACGTTTTACTTTTGGTTTCTCGGACGATAACTTCAGGCAGTGCGGTGTGAGTAACTAGGACTTTAACGAACTATTCGAAAAACAATCGTCAACTTTGATATACAGGCCGTGGCGTGAAAGACATTCAGACTGTATATATAGTTCGCAGTAACGCGTGTGTGTGCTTAATGTCGAGTTATATAAAATTTTTCGTTGCCTAGACAAATCTGTGTGATTTATGATTGGAAAAACACGTGTTGGGACGTGTGTATACAGTGAGTGCGAGTAGTGTGAAATTGTGAATTGAACGCGTCTCTGACAACCTGTTGAAGAAGGAGATTCATTTCAAAACTGATTCGCAAGAAATTCGTGCGTTCTTGGGAATAAAGTGTATAATGTAATAATATTTGATTCCATCCTTGAGAGACTACTGGTCCACTGAACCAAATCTTTAGGTGTTATACGCTGCCAATGTGATGCCTCAGAATCGCTTTGAAGTGATAAGGAATGCCTAACACTTTCCAAACAAATTCTGAAGAGCTGTTTTTGAAAAGAAATCCCGACACTTATAGGACTTTCGAATTCGGCCTCTGATCATCGATCTCGTGGATTACATATAAAGTTGATCGAAGGTCAAAGGTAAAGCACTACTTTCAAAAAGTTTTCGATTTGTTTGTACATAGCGGTGAAAAACACTCACTGTGTTTATACGCAGATGAACCAGGAATTCAATCCTGAATGCAAGAAGATATCCCAGTTTGAGTGCAGACAAATGATATCAAAAGCGCTCATTGGAAATTACACAAACAGGAAAAGAAATATTCCATCAGGACCTGTTCGAATCAGGGAAAGATCATGTCAACCCCCAAAAACTGGTCAAAGAAGAAAAACGTAAGCGTTGTGCTCAATGTCCAAAGGACAAAATTAAAAGCAGAACTGACAATATGTGTAACATTCTCTATAGGCCGGTATGCCGCGTTCACTTATGCTACACAACATCATGTAACTGCTTTGAGAAGTACCATTCATAAATTACATTCATAAAATATATATATTTGTTCTCATTACAGTATAATATCCCTTCTGATGTTGCATAACAACAGTATAATGCAGCGGTTCTCAACCTGTGGGGTGCGCCCCCCTGAAGGGGGGGGGGGTGCGACCTGCTTACAAGGGGGGCGCGAAGGTGGTCATTTTTTAAAAGTTTCTTATACCGGTATTAGTGAAATTAGCTTACATTGCTGGCTAAGGGAGGCGCGAAGGTGGTCATTTTTTAAAAGTTTCTTATACCGGTATTAGTGAAATTAGCTTACATTGCTGGCTAAGGGGGGCGCGCGTACGTACCTTTGTTCGCCAGGGGGGCGTCACAAGTAAAAGGTTGAGAACCGCTGGTATAATGCTTAATCACCATTTAAAAAAATTAAGCTATTGATGAAACCCATAACTGGCATTATTCACGATACGTTTTCCTTGCCGACCATAGGGACACATTAGTGCCACTTGGTATCTCGAAACCTATGTGAAATATCAGTTTCAAAAAATGTTTTGGATCTACATGTCATTTCAACCCTAAATCTGTCAAAATAACTAAAATTATATGGTCCGTAACTTAAAATAACATCAAAATTATCTTTCTTCTCGAAGTGTCATTTAATCTTATCATTTTAATCATTTCATTTTAAAATCAATTTTCGCATTATTTTTGCAAATGTTTCTGTCCTCGGTTCTTGAATTAAATCTGTTATTAGATTAAATGCTTTAATGATTGGCAAAACTTGTTATTAAAACTTAAAACTCATTATTAAAACTTGTAATTAAAATAAATCTGCCAAGAAAATTAAATTATCTTTGTGACTACTTACACGTCATCAAAAGCGCTCCTTTCATCAGCTTCAGAAGAATGACAAATGCACAGCAAACCTTCATAAACGTGCTCATTTTGAAGTTCTCACTATGGTCTAGTTGTTGTAAACCACTGGCAATGAAGTTATAACCGGAAAATTACCACAGGATGCCAAAGATCTCCCAAACATCCAGCGATCATCAGTTTCAGTTTCCATGTGCATTTTATTGCAGATTAACCACATTATGGTCAGTGTCGAATAAAGATCTCTCAGCTTAAAGTGGTCTGTGCCTGTACTTCTTTTATTCTGAGAATGTAAGAATACAGTTACAAAACAATCATGAGGAAGATAACATGTGATCTCTATGCTTCTTTGCACCGTTAGACACTCAATCTTTTGTTCTTGGTTTCTATGTTATTTGTTTCTATTTTATCTATGTGTTTTAGTATTATATTTGCTCTAGTTATAGGTGCTAGAATTTTTTTTTCTAGTAGTTAACAGATTATGTTGAGGGCCATTTTGTAAGTATCGAGTTTTAATTCTTTCCCAGTCAGTCATTTCAGATTATAATTGGTTTTCATTATTATTATTTATAGTGAGATGAAACACCTTCATGTCAGGATTATATTTGTTTCGAGTTTTCTATACATGCTTACCTATAATGTATAAATATAAAAGTAGTGTTTCTTTTTGGTTTGTGAAGATCTTGCAACTTTCAGATGAAAGTAATTTTTTTTTCTCGGCACTATTTCGTTCAGTACAGCCGGTAAATTTCAAGTTATCTTAGTCCTCTCTCAGATTTTCTATCACATAGTTTGACAAGTCATATTATCAATGCTAAGAGAAACAGTAAGATAGAAAGATGTCAGAACGGAACCGTATTCGTGTTATTAGAGGGTAAAGCGTGTGCTAATATTTGAGAGATCAATTAATGAGAGATAAAAATAAAATTGTTTTATTGGAAATTTAAAGGTGATTAGGAACCTATTGTTCGTTAAATTTAGCAGTTATTTATAATAAAAAGTATGTGTAAAAATAAAGGTGTGGTAGAATCACTCTCACGAAGGAATATGCTCTCAGTGCTGTGCATATGTTTATTTCTGACAATATATATATATGTGAGTTTAATCAGTTCTTTCGAGATACTTTTTCAAACTGTATTTCTCTTGTACAGAAGAAAAGGTTATTTTATGTTTCACAAAGATTTATTTTATTGCAGTTTATGCTAGTATACACGTAGTGTAAAGATAAATAATACATGAAGCATTACAACTTTGTGGTATGCTTTTCAATATAAATAGTATTACGGAAGACGAATTATTTAGAAGGCCAATCTCGTATTTTATCGCATGCTCGATCATTAGTCTGCTCTTTCTATGAAAGATAAATTTTCTATCAAATAAAGGTTCGCTGCTTATGGGAATTACCGATTAAATAGAACAGACGTTTACAGTGTACGAACTAGTCACATCGTAATAGGCTTTATTTTATAGACTGGAAGATGGCGATACAAACGCTAACTGATACAAGCTTTTAAGGACAGTATCACATTCATAAATGCATATAATTATTTTTTTTATTTTAGTATGTTATTATTTCATAGTAGAACTATTATATTAGTTCTGCTCTTCTTGTAGAAGAGACCCTTTCTATTGATTAAAGGTTTACTAATAACGGGAATTACTCATTAAATGAAATGGACGCTTAGGATGCACCGACTATCCAGATGGGCCTAGGCTTTATTTTATAGAATACAAGATGAGGATGCAAAAGGTAACTTACAAGCATTTCAGGACACTTTCTCATATTTCTAGTGTGTAATTTTTTAGTAATGTCAATATTACACTTTGTATATACAGTGGAACCTCGGTTAACGAACTTAATCCGTTCTGGAAAGCTGTTCGTTATCCGAAACAATTTTTTCCATAAGAAATAAAGGAAATAGATTTAATTGGTTCCCGGCCCCTGTTGACTCGCTAATATTTGAAAGTTACAGGCTATATAGGTATATGTTTTAATGAGAACAGTTATAATGCAATATAACTGGAGTTAAATAAACATAAAAACATTAAAGAATGCATTTAAACAAAAGAAAAATTGCCGTTTTGACGGCGTGGGTGGATGGAGGTGTGGGGAGGAAGGGGTGGAATTACTGCTTGGATTCCCCCTCCATGAGCACACGTGACATTATAAAATCGGGGGTGACTTCCCTTTTCTGTAGCTTTGAGGTTAAAGGACAAAACTTGTCCAGTGTCTGTTCCTTCTGCCTTTTTTGTAAAACACTTCGGTAATACATTACATATCCGACAGACGCATGCCACCTTCATACTTTGAAATCATTTTCTTTTTCAATTCATTTGTTGGCCGCTTCCTTGTCATTACCTCACTACTATTAATTGGTCTTAATCTTCTTTGGAGCCATTATTGAGGATTGTCTTATTAAAATAAAGCACAACAATCACTAAATAAGAAGAATGTGCACAGATAAGGAACGACCGATCGTAACTGTGTCTCGAGCACAAATGATGACATGCTAGTCGGTCACGTGTGGTTCACGTGGCTGTTCGTTATCCGAAATTTTGTTCGCTATCCGAGACAAATTTTTAACGAAATTTTTGTTCGTTAACCGAAATATTCGCTATACGAGGCGTTCGCTAACCGAGGTTCCACTGTAGTTAAATCTTTCCATTTGCTATAATTGTAGTCGTTTCAGTAATTTGTAGTGAAATTCATGTTTTGAGCTAAATATAATTCATAGCTCATGACTCTTACTCTCACACTGTCTTTTTATTTGTTTTCCCCATATTGTTGTCGCCATCAAAAGTCAGTCAAACAAATGTAATACATGTATGTACTTCAGTAATGACACAAGGTGTGTTGTCACTAAAAATCTTAATATTATTTAAATAACTTCTTTTTGGTATTATAATTTTGATATACTTGTAAAACCTTATTAATGTTATCTGCACAAAGATAGGATGTTAACATTTATGATATGACCCATTTACTTATCTGCGCTACAAACATGTGCGTCATGTTCACAGTAATTTAATATTTCATGTTAACATTTACTCGGTGTTTGATCACTGACACGATTCGATTAAACAATTTTTTGTTGTTAGATTTGTTAGACTTTTACAACATTAATTTGAGGTTCTCTTTATCTTTTTAGCTTTGACTATCTCTTTCTCTCTTACCATCAGGAATGCTACTGAATAAATTTAACGCAACAACAGACTTTAAACAGTTATCAGCTGTTGTGAACAGAGAAGACCTCCAACGCTGACACGTGACTAACCCTATCCCTGCCTATAAGCTGGATGGTAAGAAAACAACTCATTTAACCGTTCTAGTTCAGTACATCCCGCTGGCTATGTATGACAAGCTCTGTGTCCAGCCGTCAGATGGACACTTCACGTCAGACTCTCTGCCACAGACACTTTTACACCTGCATTTGTGTCAGCTGTTTACACGTGGCTGGATCTAGCCATTTAAGCCCGTTTACTTTTTTTAAATGTCATTAAAAAGCCTAAACACAAGACCTTATTTGTTACTTAAGGTTTCTTTTGCTGTCGAAAATTTTAGTGTCCCACTTATAAGTTACTACATGACAGTCCTTAATAATGGTAGCCCATCAAAAGTAACCAGTATTAGTGTAGTAGTAGTAATACGGCGACTGATACATTGATGACTTGCTCTCCTCTAAACATGTTTTAATGATGCCATGTCAACAGCATTTCACATGATGAACCCTTTGAACTCTTCTTAATGAGTGTCTGCAACTCTTTGTCGGTTTCGGAAATGTTATTTTAAAAAAGTCTTGTGAAGGATACAAACAGTCGTTAACAATAGCGAAAGAAACAGTGTTTATTCTTTCATATCAATTGACTGGTATCAGCTATGGCGGTTAGCCTGTATTGGTCGTCGAGAGGAACAAATTGACTGATGCAGTAGTTGACAAAGCCCATCACTTGCGTGATGGCGAATAGGATTGTATGCAATAACCAGGTAATTCCTTCACATTTACAAGCCAGTTTTTGCATCCACCTCACTAAACGGAAGTATTAACTGTCGGGTGCGGTCACATGGTCGAACCAAAACAACCGACACTATTTCACGGATGCAACTAGAGACTCCTGCTGCTTTGTTGGTACAAGTATGGTGGCCACAATTAGTACAAAGTCGTTAGTCTTACTTTCTCTGTAAGGGATTCATTTCAGTCCCCTTAGGCACTTGCTCAGATGCCATAAAGTATTTAAAGTGAATTTGTTTCGTTTTGTTTGGTGAGTAGTTTCAACGTTATTATCCTGGAGTTCTTGGCCCAGGAGACTTGAGGTCGCTCGTCCCCAAGAGACAGCGCTAGTTAGAACAACGTCCAACCCCAATAGTACGCGTTTGAGATACAAGAAGGTTGAAGTCGCTCATCCCCAGACACACCGACATTCCTACAGCACTGATATGTTAAAGCTTATAAATGGCACAGGAGCTAGGAAGGGAAATAATCAAAACCGTATGTTTCAGTTCGGCATCTCTTTGTCTCCCCTCTCACTAGCATTTATACCTGGCACCCAGGAATGATTGTTTCCTCCATCCAGAGTTATTTATTTTTGGACAGACGTGTTACTAACTCTGAGTTTTCATTTATGGTCTTGCTGTATTTTGCTCCCAGTGTTTCCCAAGGTCAAATGTGAGACATTCCTGGCATCAAACCTGTCTACCCAGAGCGCAGTTGGCATCGTTACCTGACAGGTCAAAACTCAGGTGGTTCATCACTGGCTGAAGCTTCACTCGACTGTCTTGTGATTAGTTGTCCGTTCTCAGGCAGATTGCATCCTTTGTATATACAGGTGAGCCTTTCTTCGCTTTCTTTGTGATTATGATATTCGACATGACCATTGCTATTTATACATGTTTATTACATATCAGAAATCCCTAAGTCCCCCTTTGCCTAAACATACGCCACTAATTACCCATCAACGGTGAGGTGAGTCCACATTTGCTTGTTGTTAAAAATTAAGCATTAGTGTTTAAGTAAATTTATATAAAATTCTCCGCTTAATGTGTGACTTTAGTAAGACCATTTCTTCGCATAAAAAGACAAATTTACCTTTTAACATCAAACTGATCCCCTGAAAGTACTATTTTATATTATCTGAACACTATTATTATTGCGATAAATTTAAAAGCCAATTGACAAGTAACATTGAATATTGACTTTTTGTGTTTGTGTATATGGCAGGTATTCCCACAATGAGCTGTAAAATACAATGCACTTTTCCCACGGCTCCTAATGATACAGGATCTTTTTCTTTGTACCAGTATTCTACCCAAAGTAAGGAATGGTAGAGCCTTGTGTCTCACTTACCATCTATCCGATCTTCATCCATGCATATTAAAATACAAAGATAAACATCTTTTAGTTAGATTAGCCCTTCGGATTTTCGCCAATAGCTGTAAAAAATTCTCTTAAACAAAACAGGGAAATAATCATATACTTATAGAAAGCAGATCTAGGGAGTAAAACGACTGCTTACTTCTTGCTTTTAATTAATGATCAGCTTAACATTAAAGTGTGAAGCCGTTCTTCGTTGCCTGCTTCGTGTGCGACCTCAACATCTTTATCTAGTATGTGCGAGTCCAAGACCCCACATTCCTTAGGTTAAAATCAGTATGACTATTTAACTTTAGAGAAATAAAGTGAAATCATTTGAAGCATCAGTTGGACCGTCGGGCATAGCGTGGGTTGGATTCGAGGACATGACATAGCACGTTAATTGCTAGCGAGAGCTGTGACTTTACAGGACCTGTTATTACAAATGCAAATCGACAACAGTAAAACTAAAACATAAATTGTATTTTAAATAGTAAAATTTATAGGGTATAATTATATTGCCCACCAGTATCTTATGTAGAACTCAGACATCCCGGGAAGGTCTCATACACCTCAGTGAAAAGTCTTTATTGGAAAGTCTCAAAGTGAAGTGTGTGCTATAAATTTTATATTTTTTTCTTCTACTTGATAAACAATCTACTAGATTTTTTAAATTAATCGTAAACAATCTGAAACAAATTTTATTTACATTTTAATTTTCAACTTCTTCCGCAGAACTAGTGGTTGCCTGTGCGTACAATGAAAAACCTCGATGCTCTAAAAAAACTGGCTTCAATATCACGCATAACGGTTTTAACGATGTCACCATCACAGTTCCTGACACATTTGCAGGGGAAGGTTCATTTGAATGTCAGAAAGGAGACACTGACATCATTAAAAATTGCCCATACCCCCCTCCAGGTAAGATCTTCTTAATTTGTAAAATATGATTTTGTAACCAAATAAAAAAAAGTTTAAAGTTTCTGGCTAGCTAATATAATATATATCTATCAACAGTTTGGTTTGTAACAAAAATAAGTACTAAACTTTAATTATTTGATGTGAGAGAATTCAATACAGACCAAAACCTTTTCATAAGGTTAAAACAATTTTGCAGGTAATTCGTGGAATTTTGCAGATTAGATACGGTCAGCTTGCATGTACTTTAAAATCGTAATACTTAGCACACAAAAACCATAAAATAGAAAGAGATTTGATTTAAACAACGAACAATACAAATATACCCTTATAAATTTCTGCGAAAAAACATGATGTTTTAATGTCAATGTAATCCTCCACGACGAAATGAGTCTTAAGTCGTAAATTTGAGAGTTGCCAAATTGCATATTTAAAAAAAAACAGGTTTTGAACTTTCTTTTGATACTAACATTGTTCTTCTAGTCCTAACACTGGGTGAGTTAGAAACGTTTGAAATGTGACAGTACGGTGGCGGCCATTGTGAGAAAAGCGGGTTCAAAGATTAGCGTCAAGATGGCCGACGGGTCTGTTTGATCCTAAACTTTTGAAGACAAATCTTTTGATCGGTTAATATTTGAACCGTTCTTGAAAGAAGCTGAGCATACAGACTGTGGTGTGAAAAAGATTTTCATCTCCTCCCGAAATTCGGGCCACGCCATGTTTGAAATGTGTACAGAAACTTTTTTTTTTCAAAACTCTATACCTAATTTTGGTTGGATTATCATAAAAGTGAGTTCTCAAGCAAGATTCAGGTAATACTTATCCATTTCTACACATTTTGATCTGTCGTTTTTAATTCAAAGTGTTCTTTTGTCTTGTTTACTTATTTTTAATAACTTTTTGAAAAAGGGGTAAATTCTTGCATACAAGGGGGTCTGACCGCCTTTAGCCTCTAGGTAAGATTGAGCTGAGACGTTCTGAAAAAGAAAGAAAAATTCCTCAAGCTGAAGCTCGATGACCCACCAAGAACAACAGAGATTGATAAATAATAGTGGCAACGAAAATACAGTTTTATATAGAATTCAATATAAACAGGAAAGCAGATCGAATTATAATATCATGGAAAAAAATGCGCAAGAAAGAGAGAGAGAGAAGAAGATCTCTTAAAGAGCATTAGGTCGATGTTCTGCTTACGGGCGCATAGCTACTTCACTACATGTTCAAGTGAGGACCAATCACGTCTGTTCTCCGATAGCAAAAACATTAACTATGCGAATACAAAGCACAGAAGAAACACATGTAATTTGTTTCAGCTTTTTACCATTGTATTGAAAACAGTTTTCACTTTAAGCTTGAAAACCAAATCTAAGTATTATGTACTGTTTTTTTTAAAGAAATCTCCAGTTATATTAGCAGCACCAAATCTGGAATTGGTCCTGGAACGACTACTAAAGGTAGGTGAAAATTACTTATTAATATTAATTTCTTATTTCTCTTTATGGTTTAGCCAACAGAGACAAGACAACGAAGTTCTTTCTTTAAAGCATGACTTTTGAAGGCTTTTTAAACATTCTAGCTCTGCTTACACCTTCTTGCTCTTTTTAAAGAAATATTTCTTTTACTGCTAAAAAATGTACAAATAAAACGATTAAGCAGCAGTCGCCATTAACGAGACAGATGACATTACAAACTTTATATGATTATGCGTATTAGACAAAGTGTATTCATCTGTATCTGTTGTATGCCCTGCTGTGTCATATAACCATCTTCAGACTTTGTCTCTTCACTGGACTGTGACTTTGTCTTCCTATGTAGTGCACAATGCTTGTCTTTCTAACGGGGAGGCGAGGTGTACAAGTAGACTGTTATTATTGTACAACGCTGCTGATGATGGAGGAACGCGCTATATAAATGCGCTTATTGTTGTTATTATTTTCTATCAACATACTAAGTACATATATTAGTGTGAGCAAAGGGGCAAGTTCAAAATCACCTTTTCATTAAAACCTGTTAACTACTGTGTAAAACATTATCATAGACAGACGTAACGTATTGTAGAATCGAAGCAGAATTGTTATTATGACAATTTATCTGGCAAACTAGAAACACGTTTTATTGTCCTTTTTCCTCTTGTTCCTTATCCTATGCCCAACACTTTCTTTTACGTAGTTCCGCGTCTTTGTGTGTATGTGTGGTTAAAATGCGACTTAAAGTCATGTGTGAACACTGGAAAAATTCATGTTGTAGTATTGAATATTTTATTTTTATTTATGAAAACACATCCCAATAATATTTACATCTGTTTCTTTAAATGATATTAAAATTTAAGTCCTTTAGCACTAAACAAGTGAGCGCACGCACGCACATACATACACATACAAGCACACAAGTGTCCACACACACAAATAAACATGCAATTATTGACACGTTTTTATAGAATGCAGGCAGGTGATCGTCAGTAGTCAATATGTTGACGTGTTCCTGTGGAGACGCATGTGATACACCTCAAACTGACATTGATGAACATTGTTTTCTTTTGCATTTGATAGGGCAGCGGGTATTGAAGTGCACAGTATAAAACTTGCTGATGTTGGTTATGTTTAAGTTATATCCTTCATTGAGTGAAATGTCTAAAACTTGTATTCTTACCAGCCTTGCGATGTTGTCCATCTCCCCACTTTTTTAATCTGTCTTCATTCATTGAGAATAAAATAGATGATAACTAATGATAGTAGCTAGAACTGACATCGACAGGAAGCTGAGTCGTTAAATGTGATTGAAATAGTGTAGTTATTACAATGTAATAAATGCATGTCTTACCTTCCTGCATTAAGTAAAAAAAAATATTAACGGTCGCTAGCGCGTGCAGTATTATTAGTAATTACATAAAAGGAGAGAGGCAATGAAAGATGGAGATGTGAGTGGCTGTAGTTACAAAGAAAATAGTAAAGCCTAGAACTCGAGGAACCCTAACTAGCTTTTCTCACTAAAACTATGTGAATACTTATAGATATTTAAGCTTGTGATTGTTACTTTGTGCAGTTATTGATCATTTTATATACTCTTCCGTAAATTAATATGTTGTATGCCATTTGAGACATAGAAGAAAATAAAAAGTAGATGGACAGCTTAAAAGCTGTACTCTTTCTCATGGGCATGAAAGTATTAGAGCAGTTATAAAAATATTTGTGCTAAACCAATCTTTCGGTTAAGTAAAAAGCAATCTATTGCTTTATTTATTTATGTATTATGAGTGTTGTCATTTGGTTTTTTTTAAATAAAAAGACATTGGGACTAATTTAACACTGCACGTTTCAATCTATCACATTTGTTTCTATTTTTAGGTATTCGCTCCTCTTTAACCACTGAACAGTTCCGAAATGAAGGCAAGTAGAATAAATTTAGAATAAATTTAGAAACTGCTTGCAATACTATTGTGACATTTATTGTTTATGACCTTGTGTTGAATCGCTTTTTGAAATGATTGTCAGCATAGTGATAAACAGCACATTACGAGATAAAACTAGGGGAGATAATAAACTAAATGTCTGTTATTTAGAGGCCTTTTTATTCCAGAAGTCCTTGAGAAAATCTTTTTGTCTCTTTGTTTTGTTTTTGTTTTGTTTTTGTGTGCGTGGTATTTTCTTTAGGAACTGCAACTGCTATTATATGTGTTTCTGTTTTCTAAGGAATCAATCCTTCAGTTCCTGTTGCTACAATTGTAGTACCAATCGTCGCCATTTTGCTTATCATCATCATTGGCTTAGTGTGGCTCAGGAAACGCAGATCTGAGGGTACGACTGTATTTTCCACACTTGATTAGCTTATGAAATCACAGTTTAAAGGAAAGCACGAGTGGAACTTTGGTTTCTTTATAACTTGGTTAATTTCATTTTAAAATAATAGTTTCCCAAACATAAGTATATAATTATGCATAATTTTCAAGATCTGTCTTTAAAAATCCGCATTCTCACCTGTAACTACGAAAGCAAAAGAAATACCCGCTAGGCGGTAGAGTTCAGTTGCATACAGGTGAGTCAGTGAAGCAAATGTGTGCATTTCTTCTAGTCAGATAAACATCTCTGAGGCTGTCATGCTCAAGAAGCGATTTTTCCCTTCTTTTGCCCAGAAAAGAAATCAAGGTCTGATTAAGAAAAAATTAATAATATACTTCTCGGGGCTTTTCGTCCTAAAATAACAACATCCATGGAATATGTTTTTAAAATACTTTATCGTCTGTTTCCAGAGATTTTCGCTTCCGACCACCGTTAACCCTTGATATGATCCAAAACGATGCTTATATAACTTCTTATTTGAAATAAAATTAAAATAAAAGATAAGAAAAAAAGAAGAAAAAAGCAGACACCTTTCGAAAACTTAGGCAAGCAAATCATGCTGTATATACTGTATAGTCTTTAAGCAGTCCCACTTCAGTAACTATTGCAGGTATTGTATTTTAAAACAAAAGTTGAAATAAATTTGTTTCAGATCATAAAGGTTCCAAGCGATCTTCAATGTAAGTTATATGCTTTGTTTAACTATTTGACATATCCACAATAAAAATTAGATTTTACTTTCACTCTATACTAGCATGCCACTCAGTTGTTAAGCCTGTGTATCGAACAGTTCTTCCTGAGAGGTCTTAAGAATCAACTTGACTGCAATAGTATTTTATTTTTACCAAAAAAAAAAACCACCAAACTTACAGTAAATGGTACAAAGACGACATTAAGAAAAGTGCTATATGTTAGCAAATAATTCCAATCAAAGGCTGAAGTAACAGAGCAAGTTTTAAAGGATTGAGAAGAATATTCGCAGCTGCTTATTTCCATATACACGTGCTATACCTATACCATGAGACAGTACTCTGTACATTCATTTATTCATTCTAAAGCACATAAATCATAAAATATCATTTTTCACTACCGCTGAAACATGTACAGTAACCATACATTTTCCTTTTTTAGATACAAAGGCTGTCCATCAGTAATGTTGGAATCCGGGATACCCTTTCTTGAAAAAGAAAACACAGGCAACCATGTGGAACAAACGCAGAGTGGCCGTGCATCGGTTAACTACATGGACGCCATTATGCGAGTAAATAACCCGACCAAACGGTATGAATAAAACACTACAAAAATAGTTTGATGCATATGATGAAGAATTTGGAGAATTTGAAGAACGAACTAAAGGGTTACATACTTTGTTGTAAATTGTCCATAACGACAAACTGTAGAGATATACCTTTATACACTATCGGTGTGCATCCTTGCGTGCGTGAGCGTGTTTGCATACGTGTATTAGAATATCTGAATGAAGGCATGCACGCCTTTTGAGAAAAAATATTCCTTAAAATAACTATATTTTTTCTGGTGACTAAGAGATGAGAATATAAAACTTGCACTCTTATAGAGCATCGCACCAACGACGATCTCGGTTGCCAGCAATCAGACAAATACATTATAAATAATTGTTTGCATTTAAACAGCTTGCTAAGTTAGTGGTGTAGACCATCAAAACAAGGAGACAGTTATCCAATTTTTTTCTCTTTCTTCTCAGCACTTATCAGTCATCAAACTAAGCTCATTTTTCGTACGCACACTCCACCTGTAATGTTTGCCTCCAAATCTTGTTTTCTTTCTAACCCATAAGATCTGTTGATTTTATTTGTTATAGGGATAACGTACTGACCATCAATAAACAGACGGGACACGTCACCAAGGAGCACACATCTACTGACAACCACATCAGTGGCGGTTCTTCTGGGTTAAAAACGACGGAGTCTTCATTCAGCAAGACATCTTCATCAGGGAGTGATAGATCAGACACGCTTCTTCTTTCAACTAAATTCAACTGTTGATCAGAGTTTATTCCATAAGTAAATATTTGAAATCTTTATTTTTAGCAGGAGAAGAACGATTGTAATGATTGTTTATCTGCCGCATGTACCTAAACCTGACTTTATCGCCATGTGTGTGTACAGGAGATATTTCAGAAAAAGACTTCGTAAGGTGTCTCCCATGCAATCTCCCATACAGACTTTTGACCAGAGGTAGGAGAGGGCAATATATAAGTGACACTGGTGAGGAGGTTAATCTGTAAAAACGTCTGAATCGTCTGGTTTTCTGTGTGCTGCTGATAAGAGAGCGAATAATGTCTCTGGGATAAGAATATCTCATGTCTTCTGGGTCAAGTATGTTCGTATTATTGTCATGGTAAAATATACAAAGGTACATCCTTTGAAAAGCCTTTATAAAAGATTTAGAATGTTGCATCACATCTTATGTGTACTAGGCATTCGCTGGAATCCGTGGATAGACTTCGTGTTCTCCATTCTGACATCCAACTGGTGCATCCTTTGTTTATAAAAATACTAGGCCTTCGACTGATTTAGCCCATTACTATTAAGTTTGTCTACTTTTGTCTTACTCCGATTGTTTTTCATATGGTTTTGCACGTGACAGTGATATCAAGATGGTGACATCACATTCTGAATGAAAGGCGAATTTGGTTGATAAACAGTAGGTACAGCAGAATTATGCCGTGCAAGAAGATGAAGATAAACTGAGGACTGGTACATTTTGTAGATATGAACAACATTGTTTAATCTTTTAAAATGTTTGACATAATTACAATTTTTTTTATTAAACAATACATATACAAAACATAACAAAAACTACCGCACACATCAATTTACATAAATAGATCAACAAACATATCTCTGACAATCTACACAAATATTTCCTCCATCTCATCATGCCCTACCCTATGAAAGGACCAGCTGACGCTAGTAACAGCATAGGTTGTAGTGGTTTGTCTTTAACTTTTAGTTGATACCCATAGCTTTCAACATACATCAATACACATATTTCAGGCTGTTCGCACATTTCAACTGTACACTGAACTTATACTTATCTATAAACTTATGACATTAGCTACATCTGAGGAATAGCTCACCCATATATTATCTTCACATATACAAATACCAAATCGGGGGAGGAAAACATTTCTATTCACAAACATTTTCAAGTAGGTATCCAGGTACAGTGGAACCTCGGTTAGCGAACGCCTCGGATAGCGAATTTTTCGGTTAACGAACAAAAATTTCGCTAAAAATTTGTCTCGGATAGCGAACAAAATTTCGGATAACGAACAAAAATTTCGTTAAAAATTTGTCTCCGATAGCGAACAAAATTTCGGATAACGAACAGCCACGTGAACAACACGTGACCGACCAGCATGTAATCATTCGCGCTCGAGACAGTTACGATCAGTCGTTCCTTACCTGTGCACATCCTTCTTATTTAGTGATTGTTGTGCTTTATTTTAATAAGATAATCCTCAATCAAGGCTCCAAAGAAGATTAAGAGCAATTAATAGTAGTGATGTAATGACAAGGACGCGGCCAACAAATGAATTGAAAAAGGAAATGATTTCAAAGTATGAAGGTGGCATGCGTCTGTCGGATATGTGATGTCGTATTACCGAAGAGTTTTACAAAAAAAGGCAGAAGAAGCAGACACTGGACAAGTTTTTTTCTTTAACCTCAAAGCTACAGAAAAGGGAAGTCTCCCCGATTTTATAATGTCACGTGTGCTCATGGAGAGGGGAATCAAAGCAGTAATTCCACCCCTTCCTCCCCACACCTGTTTCCAACCACGCCGTCAAAACGTCAAGTTTTCTGTTTAAATGCTTTCGTTAATTTTTTATGTTTATTTAACTCCATTTATATTGCATTATAACTGTTCTCATTAAAACAAATACCTATATATATATACAGCCTGCAACTTTCAAATAGCGAGTCAACAGGGGCTGGGAACCAATTAAATCTATTTCCTTTATTTCTTATGGAAAAAATTGTTTCGGATAACGAACATTTCGGTTAACGAACAGCTTTCCAGAACGGATTAAGTTCGTTAACCGAGGTTCCACTGTATAGGGTATCCAGACTACGAGGAGACATAAGGGATACGTGATTTTTCACAGATACATAACAATATAAGTATGATTAACAAACAAGCAATATTTTACAATATACCAACATAAAAATAAACATATGCAAATGAATTAACAAACATTTTAAGAATACATCCATCTGCCCAGAGAAGCCACACAAATAAAGCAATCATCATAGAATGCACAACACACAGGAAACACCAGTAGGTATCTCATGGTCTGTCAGTAATGGAGGACTGGAAAGGACATGTGTACATTACAGGCGATGAACCATGATTCTCATCTTTATTCAACTTGTTACAAAAAGACAATATCTCATAAATTACATGTGTACATAGTTTAAGTGTGAATATACTCTTCATCTGCAACCATCTGTACTGTTTAGTAAATAACATCAGGTGTTAAGCACTCAGTCTCTTTACTCTGTAGTCGATTTTCTCTTGATGTCAACATTTGTTACTTTGCCATATTTATTTACTTCAATATCGTAGTGTCAACAAGCTTGATGTCTTCTACTTGTTAATATTGCTGTTGACGTTGGACTCGCTGATGTAAAGGTCTCTAATGATATTAGATATTAATGATATAAGGTCTAGGTAATGCAAGATTACAAACTCGCATTATTCTGTGTTGCTATAGTGTCCAGCGTGCATGTGTGTTAAGAGTATGTGTATGGGTACTTATGCAATACGGACAAACAATTTTTTTTTAAACTAGACAAATGTGAACGAGGTGAATAAAAGAAGAACTACTTAAATGCAAAGTAAAAGTGAAAAAAAAATGTTTATCTTAATCGTATGTGCGCTTGGGGATATGAGAATTTGTTTTTAACAGGGACATTATATACTTTTGCTTATATGTATATATACTTTTGCAATTTTACTTTTTGTTTGAATATACAGAGCTAGTCAAACATTGTTAACATTAATGAGTTATTTATGTAACATTAAGCGTTAACATAATTTTGTCTTACCATTTACGCTTACTTTATGAGCAAGCTATAATGCTACAGTATTCTAAACTGTTATTTACTAGTCCACTGTTTGTACTGATAAGCAAAACGACTTGTGTTGAGACTGTAACATAAATCGTTATGTAGGGTGCTTACAATTACTATCGATGCTGTTGCTATTGTTGTATATCGTGTTACGTGTACTAGCAATGTAAACCTATTTTAATCTCAATTATTTTATTTTACCTTACAAGGGGGTGGGGGGCAGGGTCAATTTAAACTACCTGTGCATGTTTACTGCCCTGACCATGTTATTTAAGCTATTGTTTTGCTTTTAAGTTAGTTTCGCAGTTTTTTGTCTTGTGTATCTATAACCATGGTTATTGTAATTGTAATCACCTGTAATCATTGTAATCAATTAATAATTGATGGCCTATTGATTATAAAATAATTTTAAGTTATGTTATTTCCCTAATGATGATGAATATTAGATGGTGGTGATGATGATGATGATGATGATGTGAGTATGTGTGTAGGTGTGTGTACGGGTATGGATGTGGTGTAGAAGATGCATGGTGTCTGGATGTCGGTGTAAGGACTTTCAAGTACAGACTACCCTGTTGTTATGACACTGGATTAAAAGACTTAAAGGCGTTAAAGTTTGTTTTACTTCATTGACTTTGTCTGTCTCTTCATGTGTGTGTGAATGTTAAGTGAACAGGGTATCTGAAGTACACTGCAATGAGGTATTCTTATATTTCTTTGAAGGCTGTCAGTAAGAATGATCAGACTGCATAGAATATGATAAATAAAGAACAAGTTTTAAAAACTTGAACGGTGGCTTAAATCCCTTTCTCTTATGCTTTCTTCTGAACAGTGAGGACTATCAACACATATACATTTACTATAAAACTTTATTACAACATAACATAAAACGCCTTAGGTCTAACCAAAAATTTTTTCTAAACAGACATTTGTATTTTAATGTAGGGGCAGAAGAGTCTTAAAGAAATCTTTAAGCATGATAACAGTATTTGTAAAAAAGCTCTTCTACTTAATTAATTTACGATTACAAGAGTTTGCATCGTTGTTGTTTGTAACGAAGTGTATGTGAATGTTTAAATGACAGATGAATCATAGATAGATGAATGTATATCTATGTATTCGCTTACAGGTCAGGGACGAGAAGCTTAGGCCTATTGGCCATGTGCCATGGATATGTTTAGATATTACATAAGCGAGCTCAGATAAGAAAAGCTTAGGCTTTTTTTCGTAGATGACTTCAGAATAATAGAGAGGATAGTAAAAGAAGCCTAGGCCCATTTTCATAGAGCAGGACCTGGTTTGCTTTCAGTTTTGTGGTCACAGACTCACAGTTCTTTCTGGGGCGTTGCGTTGTAACATTATTTTATGATTTCCTGCAGCTTGTATCTCTCATCTCCAGACATACCAACAGCCACGAAAAACAAGGTTGTTAAGCTTATTCTCTCGCGAAGTCCTTCTATGGCTGGTCAAAAAAGGAGATGTTCCAATTTTGTTTTCTAAAAATCACGAATTGGCTGTGATAAAAAGCTTGTTCAAGAAATTCACGTAAGTTGTAATTAATTTATACTAATCACAATATTGCGAGTGTAGTCTATCCAAAGAAATAAATTGTCTCAATTTTTTTCAATGGATAATATTTCCAAACAGCATACATAATTATCTTTGCTTGTGTTATAGGTATTGGCTTATTTCTTTATTTTAAAGAGAAAGAAACGGTTTAATCATACACACTAATGGCGGGATAGTCTGAAAGAAACCTTTGTACATGATAACTGTTTTATAAAACAGATATTGTAGTTCATTACGATTGAAATAGTTTGCTTCCTTGTAGTTTTAACGAATTGTATGTGAATGTATAGATGACGTAAATGAATGAAAGATGAATGTATATCTATGTATCCGTGATAGCTCAGGTAAGAGAAGCTTAGGCCTATTTTTATTGTCCCTTCGACCTGTTTTAAGAAATATCAGATGTGACCTCAGGTAAGAAAAGCTTAGGCCTTTTTTCGTAGACGACTTCAGTACCAGATAACAGAGAGCTTAGTCACACAAGCTCAAGCCAATTTTCATAGAGCATGACTTGTTATAAATTTTGTTTTCTGTTTTGTGGTCGCAGTTCTTTCTGGGGCGTTGCGTTGTAAAATTATTTTTATTTATTATTTTTTTATATTTCTTGCAGCTTGTATCTCCACATTAACAACAGCCGAGAAAATCAAGGTTTTCAAGCTTATTTTCTCGCAACGTTTTTCTAGGGTTGGTCAAAAAGAAGAGGTTTCAATTTTTTTCAAAAATCACACTTTGAATAAACGTCCATGATGAAAATGCTAGTGAAAGAAATTCACGTAAGTTTTAATTAATTTATACTAATCACAATATTGCGAGTGTAGTCTATGCAAAGAAATACAATGTCTCAATTATTTTCAATGGATAATACTTTTAAACATGATTTTACACGATTTTCGATGCTTGAGTTTAAGGTATTGGCGTATTAGTATATTTTAAAGAGAAGGTTTAATCACACACACTTTCAAAAATAATTTATTAGTAGATATTTAGTAGATAATGTGTCAAATTTTATTATATTCTTGCGTTTTTCAGCTGCGGACTCAGAAGATGTTAATAGCAATATTTGTCTTGTCCCTGTTCTTACCAAGTCTTCTTTCCCAAGGTATAGTTTCGAAAAAAAAGCTAAATAGCTTCAATCTGTACTTAAGTTTGCATTTGCAGTCGGAAACAGCTTCAGTTCACTAACATATTTGTGGAAGGCTTCACAATGAAACTTTTTCAAATTATTTCCTCCCATAAAGAGGGTGACAAGATGATTTTCTTGTAAACATGTCATTGCAAATGAAATAAATAATATTTCAGTATGTGTAAGTTTAAAGTTTTTTAAACTTTGTATGTTAATGAAACAGGTAGAAAATGGCATTTAGAATCTGCTCAGAATTTCTTGCAGAAAGTACGACAGAAAAGTGCAAAGCTGAGTTTGATGGTCAGTGTCTAAGGAGGGTGAACTGTACGGTTGAAGAAAAGGTGGTACTCGAGAAAAGTGAACTTTTTGTTGCCTACAGAGGACAAGAACAGGAAGAAGGTAAAATCCCGCATACTCAACATTACATGATATAAGCACATTCATTTATTTTGCATCATGATGAAATCAGCAGTTATCTAAGACCAACAAGTGTCGTACACACGTTTGTTGTTTCACTTTCTCAATGAACATCGAGAAGGTGACAGAGAAAAAAACAAAAACAAAAGAGAGAAGGTAGACATGGACCTTAGAGGCCTGCAAAATGAAACTTTGATACTGTGTGGCTCTAGTCGACATGAACAGCAGATCAGTGTCCCTTTGGTCTAGAGGAACAATAATGCGGGTCCTTGGTTCCAGAAGTGATCGCACAGTGCGATTGGCAGTCCGGGGATTTTCGCTGCGACCCTGTGGATGGCTACACTTGTGAACTTCTTCCACCCAGGTATTTCACTGTCTCAATAAATCAGGGTGCACACTGTCTGTCGTCTGGGGAATTCGAGGTTGATGCAGCAAATCAGCAACCCATCCGCTGCGATATCTCAAAGTGTGAGTTCTTGTTATGCTTGGGGATCTTCTTTGACCAGATGATAGCAAATACTATATAGCCTCCTAGCACTAATTATATGTTATTATCATTACAATTAAAATTACGATGGTACATTCTTCAGCCTACCAAGTAAGATTACTTTTGTGAGACATTTTGTCACGCTTTGTATTCATACATAAAAATATTTTAATATTTCATATGATTTATTTTCAGATGTTAAAGCTTTTAAAATATGATGTAGCATATTTTTAAAAAGCTTTGAACTATAATTTAATTTTCTGGATATATTAATAGATACACACACATTTGTGACAACGAGAAAAAGTGAGGAAAAGAGAGTGAGAAAGAAAGATGCACATAAACACAAACAACATGATGGCAGACACTACAATAGGTCAAGGGTCAGTGGTTGACGTGTTCCTAGCGGCGACGTTCTGGATCACCTCTCCCTGACCTTTACCCTCACACATGCACATGCACGCTGACACATACTCGTAAAAAATGAATACCTATCATAGTATCATTTCTAATGCTGTTATTACTATAACAGACCGACTCACTGCCTCTGACCTGAACTCTCCAGTTAGCATCACAACTGTTAAAGGTACGTACTAAGTTAGTGAGATATTTTGACAGTGTAACAAGGGTATAGATGAAAGCAAACATTAAAACATAGTCTTGCATTGATAAACAGCATGAAGGCAGACACTACAATAGGTCAAGGGGTCAGTGGCTGACGTGTTCCTAGCGGCGACGTTCTGGATCACCTCTCCCTGACCCCAACCGTCACACATGCACACATTCTCACATGTACACATATTCTTATATTCACAAATACACACAAAAAAGCTTTGCTTACATATCAAGTTCTGGTTTTTAATGTTTTTGAACCAGATGATACAGAAACTCAAGAGCGGTAATTCTGAGTGAAGGTTTCTATTATTTTGATTTGTTACTATTTTAATTTCAATTCAATTTTAAAATTAATTTAGTTTATTACCCTAAAAGGGTTCATTTCAAGTCAGCTTAGCAAACGATAACAAGATTGAGAAAAATACTAAATTAGTTATTAACAGCAGGTCAGTATCTTGTCAGGTACGAAATATTTTTCTAATAACTGTGTAAAGTTCGGTGCAAACTTCTTTGTAAAGTTCATTGCTAAATCTATGAAAATACACAATTTCTGTTTGTTTTTGTTCTTTTGGGGTGGGTGGATTGTTGTTGTTTTTCTTTTTGTTTTGTTTTTTTTTTTTTTTTTTTGTTTTTTTTTTTTTTTTTTTGGTTGTTGCTGCTGTTTTGGTTTAAGGAAGGGGCTACAAAAATCTCATACACAGACATCAAATTCCTGGTCATGTTTGTACACAGATGTACCCAAGTAGCATGTGGACCCAGCTGTCCATTGTCTGAGGTGGTCACAGTATAAATTATCCATGCACAGCCTAACCCTTATTGATCTCTTCTGATCCTGGTGATAATCGATAATTAAAGGCATTGATCTCGAGATCAGAAGGGATATTTATCCAGAATTTGAAAAAAATATTTTAAAATGAGCTTCACTCAGCAGTTACAAAAGCAGTTTGCATCCCTTAGACTAAGGTTGATGCTTGAACCCACTTCACCTTATGATGAGATTGGTTCTTACATGATGTTGTACTTGCAGACACAGTCAATGAAGCAAAGGACAACACTATTGTCGCTGGTGTTGTCGGCGCTGTTATTGGAGGCTTTGTGATACTTTTAATCGTTGGTGTTGGTATTCTCGTTTGGATAAAAATGTGAGTGGTAGTCTCCATTTCTGAGATTATACTGTATAAAATATTTTGAAATTATCTTCAAATGGTTTGTCCTTAAATAGTTTCATCTCAAACAAGTGTTGGTCTGCGAGTGTAATGTAGAGTTGTAGACAACTTCAAACACAGATGATATAATGCATCAGTTATACAAAGAGCCTACCCTAAACTATAACCCACACATTGAGAAGTACCCATGGCTTTTCCCAGATACACATTTCTCTCCTTTAGTTTCACTCATACTGCTTCAAATGTCAAACTTTAAGTATCTCATCATTTAATCAGGTGCAGAAAGCCTGCAGTCAACAATCCCACATCCGGCTCTGTAGGAAAGACACACCAAGAAACGACAACATGTTTGAATGAGTCGGAGAAGAATGAGCCACAGAAAATGGACATGTGTAAAGCAGGTACATGACCTCCTCTGTAAAACACAGAGAAATAAAAATAAGACATAAAATTTGGAGATATAAGTCTGCTTAGTGACTGACAGTCTACCCTTCTTCCCTTTTCTTAACAATTTTTATTATTATTATACAATAATAATTATTTTGTTTGCATAAATAAAGACAGCAAATGAAATGTTTTTTTATATTACAGCTCAGACAGCTGTGGTTTCCTGGAGCTTCAGCCTCGGGTTCGTCTGCAGTGTGACAAAGTGAAACATTATACAACCTCACCACACAGTAATAACTGTTATGCTGAATCTGCACTTTACTGTAGACATCAGACATTTGACCCCATTATGGGTAAAGAAGTTTCCTGAAAAGATCTTAGGCAAAGCACTAACTTGTGCACTCGTGAACCACGTGACACACCACAGGGCAAATTCGTTCTAAGAGTCATTTCTTACACCCTAGACAGTATTGACTTATTGCGGGATGAATGTTTACACAAATTGTAAATATTTATAGAAAGTTGTGTTAGAATGTTCCCTGGTTGTCACGTGATAACTTTACTGGGGAAGTAACAATTTATGGTGTCTAGGGTGAAGTGTTTACAATCCTGATGCCTCAAGCCCATCATGTAGAAAAGGGAGGGGTATGTGCCAGTGTAGATATGTAATATGAGGTTCCTACAAAGGTGTTATAAATGGGAGACAGTCATAAGTGGTTACAGCAGCCAAGCGCGACCAGCTTGCCTCTATGAAGGAAGTGACACCTCAGGGACTCACCTGTCCGCCAGGTTGACGGGGGTGGGCGTTAGTCACCTGTCTACACCTGTCCACGTCACTACAGGTGGGGTGGAACTTCGATAGGATGTCGTTGTCTTGTCGATGCTGACTACTTGATTGGCTGGTGAGTGAGTGACCATTGGCATCCCTCGGTGTATGTGTCGAAATGTGCGAAGTAGGAACTGAGGACCAGCAGGACACTTCTCGGCACGACATCAGAGCGTACTTCATCTGTACATCGAGACTGGACATTAAGCCAAGAGGGCGAGACTCGGGAGGAGGGAAGCTTGGGTTAGTCCCATGTTCACTGGTTCTTTCTTCAGTTGAGCTCCTGTTGAGCTGACTACGACGCCGACTACGAAACAATCCTCAACTGACTTCAACGAACACATCAGTCAGGACCCTGGACTGTGTTAAAGGACTACAGAGTATGCATGTTTGTCTAAACGGGTGTAGGGCTGATCAGAGGAATTTGGGATTTATGTGTATTATATATATAGTGTCAAAAATGTTGGGCATTTAGTCAATGTGTCATATGTCGCTGCTTTTTGTTTATTAAATGATCAGTGCAAACTTTATGCTATGCCAAAATGAAGTATACACACAGAAAATCATTTCCTTTATCATTTCAACTGCTGAATAGTGAGTGAAAGATGTGTATGCGTGTGTGCGAAGGGCATGGTGTTAGATGTAGGAATTACTTTTTTTATCAAGCCAAGCATTATTTTAAAATGTATCACTTTGTTTTGTAAGTGAGCACTTGCCTTGTAACTTAGCGGACTTCTAATTAACACCTGGCATTAATAATGTTTGTTATTTGTCAATTTCATAATATTTTGTGTGCTTAAATAACTATGTTCAGTGAATGTATTCCCCAGTTTTCAACATAGACTACAATGTTGCCCTCTCCAAATGCCACTATGTGTTTAGCATGTGTGTAGACACTTTGTATATGCAATGATCTCTACAAGCAATGTTGAAACACTAAACTTTAATGTATATACTGTAAATTATCTCCCCTCTTCAAAAGAGGTGTGTACAGGCAAAAGAGAAGCATATATGTTTGTTGACTGATTTTAACAAATGGATAGCTTTAGTAGTTCAGTATAAATGATATCTAAATAAACATGTGTTTAGACCAACAAATAAAAAATGTCAAAAAGTTGTAAACTTTCACTTACCGTCTCTTTGCGTTCTTCCCATTGTACCAAATGACAAATACCGTGGTCATAATGATGGAGAGACAAATGCTAAATAACCAGGAATATTCGAACTGTTGTCTGGGTTAGTTGTTTTACAGTCAATGTTTTGGAGAGTTTTTTTTTGTTTTTGTTTTTGTTTTTGTTACTGAAACCAAAAACGTTTTGTAATCTTGCTTTTTTTCTTAATTTTTGTCTCCTTTTACTATCAACAAACCATCACAACTGTAGAAACCTGTCACTGAATTAAATAATTACAGGAAAAAGTTTATTCTTAAAAAGTGTGTATTAGCATGATACAGCGCAGTTGTTTTTATTAAATGAGATAAAGAGGAGGAATATATCTGCGTTTATCTCATGGAAATAAGAAAAGTGTATAAAACCTGATGAAACATTTTAACCAAACTTGATGCATGAATATTCATTCAAAGAAAAATTTACAAAGCCATATACGTTTGTAAGTTAAAGAATAATACTATTTGAGATTTCGTCCCGAAAGATGTCTCTGAATTGGCAACTGAACATCACGGAACTGATATTCAAGCATTAAAATAATTTTAATGTTCAAGTTTTTCTGGATTTAAAGATACCCAGAACTACTCACACAGTCTCCACTCCCAACATTGTGAGCTCTCACACCATTTCACCAATCGCATCGTTTGTACCCCTAAAGCGAAAAAAGGTTAGCAAAACCACAAGAAAACTGAACATAAATATAACATAGAATTTCGTTTATGTACAACAGAAACAATAGGATTAAAGCTGTTTGAACAAGATAAATTTGTTGCCAACAAATTATTACACCATTGGTTTGGTGTCTTATTAACTGAAAAAAATGTAGCTTTGATGCATGGAAAGGCATATGTATATTTAGACTATGAAAACTACTCACCCATTTGGTTAGACTGGAGATCAAGCATCAGTTGAATGTGGGTTTTCCTGTCCTCAGCCTTTTTGGTCCTTTTTTCATTTGTTTTTTTTTAACCTCAAGAAATGTTGTCAGATCAGGGTAAAAAAAGCCGAGGTAAACAAATTGGTTACAACTTCTGAAGACAGGGCAGCAAGCTCAGAAGTTATTTTTTTGCTAAAACGCAGATATCACGACTCGTCATCACAGTTTCTGAACCACTCTAGTCGCAGTGTCAGGACGGTTCTTCCAGACCTTACAGAGGTTAGCACTGTCTCTTGTCACTAAACTGCAATTGTTGTCATATCAACACCTTGTGTGTCCAGTGTGACAAATACAAGACAGTGCTGACCCCCATGTATGGTCTGGCCCCAACATTGGACCACCTCCAGGTCCTCTTTGACACGCTGGCCACAGGTGTGGACACGGAGGATGTAGAACCTGTTTGTAGATCTCTCAGCTTATTGTTGCACTGAAAGGTAGATGCCTAACTATAACTATGTTAATCATGACTTTGTAGCTGCGAGCTGAAAACATTAGGTCAGGTTTTATTCTTTCCCTTCCAATTGTGGAAGTTGGAGAAAAGTCCAAATCGCCAACCAAATCACCAAATTGCACCATGATGTTTAAACCATCTGTATAACTCTACATCATGCCAATGATATTGAAGTAACACATGATAGGAAGAGTTGTTCATGCTCTTTTTGACCAACAGAAGTGATACATCAAATGTTTAAATTAATTAATTACTCACCTAGCCCATTAAAATCCTGTGCTGTATTTATCGTTTGATTTCCTCTCTTTGTTCGGGGAATATCGCCGACTGGAGAAATTTCATCAGTCGGAAAAGAGTCTGTTGATGAGCCTGTTAATAGAATGTCACTAAATTAAAGAAAGGCCCACAAATATTTTGGAGAAGCATTCAATAAACAACACAGAAATAGATAAGAACAATAACAAACAGCATAGTTCTTGTATTATGAAAAAGTAAATGCATGGTAAAGCAATTTTTATTTTTTCTTATTTACACTATATTTTCATACATGTATTCCACAGATAAGTCTGCTGAAAAAAGATACTACTACATACTGATGCATAATAGTCTATACTGCAAATAATAACTAGAGGTCCAGATGCACATCACAGAGTGCAACAGAAGTTGCCTAAATACAGCACTCGTCATAATACAGCTTTAAAGACAGTTGCGATTGCGTTTTCTTATATTTCTGATTCTCACAAACATTAAGAAACAAGAAAAATACAGAAAAGTTAAGGAGGAAAAGTAATAGATAGGTACACGTACTGCAAAAAAAAATGTCCTTATACAAAACTTATTGATGTTATGACTTTGGTAGTGATTTTAAGACCAATGCCTAACAAAAGATAAAACTGCATATGGGAAAAAGATGAGGAATATCTGATATTAGAGAATGCTACTGATGGAAATTGAAGTATGTGTGTAAAATTTAAAGAGGCTGCTCATATGTGCTTACGAGAAACATGAAGCTGAAGTTTTTTCCGTTGAAGCTTATACCGAATGTCTTCTTTCCACCACATTGTCAGTTCTATGGCTACATGAGATGTGTTCACCTGTCTGTAGAGCTCAGCCACGCCATTGTGACCAGTGCACGTGACATGCTGGACTGATGTAACATTACATCTATCTTTCGTCAACTCCACCCGGCCATCCTCTTCAATAATACCCGCACCTATTGGGTCTTGACGACTATTTTAAAGACTACATCCAGCTTGCGTACAGGCGGACACGTTTGTTCCAAAAGACAAGTTAATGAAGTCGTTTTCTGAGATAAATATACTGTCGGCACTTGTTGAGTAGATCTCGAGTTCTGCGCCTGCAACAGAGACAAATTTAACGAGACAAAGAAAAGAAGAAAAAATATTTGGGTTAAAAAAAGAGAATGTTCGAGCTACACTTCCCAGAGAGTTAGCGGCTCCAGAGATCAGTGAATGAAGGCGCGCAACCAAGATGGCGCTAGGAACAGAAATGTAGTGGAAGTGAGAAACATTGGAAAATCATTTGCGATTGCAGTGTGGACAACTACAAATAACAAATGTCATTAATCATGGCAAACAGATTAATAACCAAGTAGAAACATGTCTGAAAAGTGTCACATGAGCACTGAGTGTCAAACAGATTATGAGCAGCAAAAGTGAGTTTTCAATTTTAAAATAAAACCAGTTGACAATTTGAATTTTCTTCCTTCTTCTAACAAATTTCAAGATTTTTCGTAGAATTGAATTTGAATAGAATGTTATGAATGTTATTGAAAAACGATTTTTTAAACTTACACTTTTCCTTCTGAGCCCATAGCATCTTGTGTGAAAACAACAACACAAATGCAGCAGTTAATAAATTTTTGACTTTTCGGTACATTACTATTCTAGTAACTGAGTTTGATACAGACATAAAATATAGGTATCCTTCCTCCTTTTTGACTGACACCGAGGAATTAGTGTATAAACATTTTAGATGAGCAAGTTTAGGAACAATTAAGGCAAAGGGAAGTATTTCCGTGAGATGTGTTGAGACGGAAGAGGACAAGGATGTAGTCGACTCTGTAGTATAAAGAAACAATCGAGGCATATCTCTTGGAGAAAGGACAAATGTCAATGCTGCTCATGAAAATATATTTTATATATTTTTTAAAAATTTTAGAGTTAGCATGCCTTGACAGATAATAAATACTTCTAATTGTTTGCTAGTTGGTTGTAAAATATCATTTAGTCAACTTTTGTCCAGCGGCAAGCATCAAAGAGCTGCCACCTCTCAATTTTTACAAAATAGTCGTTTGAAGATAAAGTTTAGACAAGTTTGGGACAAAGAGCGAGTACAACACCAAAGACCAGGATGTCTTAAGTTTACATCGAGAGATGTTTCTATAAATAATTGGTTACACCGAAAAGAATGAGACCAAGAAGGTCATATTTCGAGGAAAACAAAAGCTGCCTGTAGGCTTGGTTTCAGGTAGTTTCCCCGAAATATCAGCCATGGTGTGATGAGTCATCAGGCTTTAAGGAAATGTCGAAAATACTACCTACTGAATCACACTAATTAAAAACTTGTGAGATCGCATTCATGTTCTCCTTGATTGTGCTTTCATCATTTGAACTTTTACCGATATTTGATAAATCCTCTTTAGTAAATGATATAAGACGATATATTAGGTATGTTGTCAGGAGTTAATAAAAGTCAAAGAGCACAATACCATAGCAGGACACCCAGAACCCGGATGAAAAAAAATCACTAAGCCGTACATGTATTGGTAGATAAATTCTTATTTAAAGTAATTTAATACATGACTGTTGGGTGAACATAATCATCCATAGTTAGTTTGTAATATCTAGCTTTTTAAGATCTACCAGTCTACAAAGAGGACCTACGAGAGGAGGAAGCCATAATCAAGTATTATTTACTTGGGTATTCGTTTCCATCAAATTATTCGAAACTTGAAACTTTTATCATCAGTTAATTATATGTATTATTTATTGAAGCGAATGCTATATTAAACTCATTGGCAAGATGTCGACATACCGGAAGGTTTCACTACATGGAACCGAAAACTTTTCTTGATTAAGGCGAGCTTTCAGTATACATAAATCTTATTATGGCCGGAACTGTTTATGAACCTAGTTACTTGTAACCTAAACATTTACCTTCCCAGTATAATAATTGTGCACACCTTAGTTTATCTTTCTTCAGCATTTTTACACTTGAAATGCTTGAGTTTATATTATTAAATCATGTTTATGTATGTATAAATATGCGTATTTGTGAAGCAGATCTGAAGTCTACGGCAGACGATTTGCTCACATTATGGTCAAAGGGAAGTAATATAGAGTGTAAAGGGTTAGGGTTTAATATTTAATGGAACTAGTGTAATAACCTCATCAAGTATTTTTTTATTTTTATGAGGCATTTATGCAATGTATTCCTTGTAGACATTAGTGATGGGGTATCACTTCATTTGACATTTTAACAAGATATTCTCCTCAATACTTCTGTACCTATCTGTGCACATGATATACAAAACTGGTGATATACAACAGCCCTGTGGAAATCCATAATAATACCATAATAATCAGCATTAAAAGCTCGCTGCTGTCTGCAAGTAAACACGTTAATATCCACAAAACCAGTTAAAGTGGAAGAATCAGAAATCAGTCTCAGTGCTATAAAATATAGTTGTACTGTACTGAACGTGGAACTAAAATCAGCGAAAGGCAGTCATGGCTGGGATTTTTGTTTTATCAGATACTGTATTTATATAATGTTCTTAAAATGAGCAGATTGAATCGTCAACACCCTTCCCACCATATGACCAAACTGCAGCAAGTCTAATTTACTCGAAACAGAAATAATAATGAGTTAAAAGCTATTTTTTTTTAATATTCAAAAGGGAGGTAAATGCTGCTGTCCGAGAATCATTTTGTTGATTGGAGTTATCTTTCATGGGAAAGGGAACAGTGCTAGAAAGTCACGATAGAGATACGTGTATAAAGACTGTAAGAAACAGTGTCTTCTTGTTTCTATTGGTTGCTGAAGATTAATCAATCAAAGTTTATAAGCTAATGACTGGCGACCTGAAAGGACCAGTAGGGGCTGGTAGTGCGGGAAACACTGCCCCAGTGAAAGGAGCTCAGGCTTCGATCTCATCAGTTCCCCACCATCACAACTACAGGCCGATAATGTCTCCAGCTTCAACCACCACATGTGTCGCTCATGTCTTGTTGTTGATGCACCAAACACTTCCACTGCAAGCCTGTAAGTTTATTTTTCCTGTTAATCTTCAAACTGAAGATGTAAATAACCCCGACACATCTACATATCAGTTGATACTAACAGATTGTTTAGTTTCTGTCAGGCTATTTAAGATTTCTTTCTTCAGCTTTGTTACTTTCTTTACATGTTATAAATTATACTAAACTGATGATATTCTTTCATTTTTAAATGACTTGATCTACGATGTATATTAATAGCAAAAAATGTCTTAAGCCAAGATATTTGACTTTCATGGTCTTCTTTAACACCATACTTATGTAGTAAGCAGTCTAAAAATATTCATGACCATAATCACTGTGCAGATGTAGAATCTTGAACGTACTTTACGTTAAAACTCCGTCAGAAATTTTAGCTAATGAACTAAACATTTATTTTCTAGAATTACACTTACTTTGGAAAAGAAGCTTGTTGTTCTATAAATTATGTTTCTGATAAAAGTTTTTATAAACAGTTTGTTTACAATGTATATTGTAGGTGCTGAACTGACTTTTCACCATTTTAAAGAAGAAGACTTGTCGGTTGTTGAAAATCACTTTTTCCACGTGACGTTCTGGGTGAACATGTCGACCTGTAAGGAGTCGAATACTTCACACAAAATAATTGTTCACACCAGGACGAAGACCGGAAGTCTAGAGTATGACGGGACGATTACCTACTGGAATGACACGTGTACTGAGAGACCAGGGAAGTCAGTTCGGTGCATCAGCCCGACAGGTCCAGCAGAGCTGAACAGAACAGTGAACCGTTCTCACGTGCAGATTGAGTGGGAGTTGATTTCTACACACTCTGATTCATCTACCTTCATACGAAAGAATCTTACTGTGTTGTGTAAGTATCTCTTTCTGTCTGTCTTACATTTAATTCTTTTCTTTAACTACTCCTCGTTTTTCATCGCTGTCTCCTTATTTGTGCATCCATCACACACACATGGGGACAGGGATATTTCCTTGACTCTATAATTTCTTTTATTCTTTGTTTAACACCTGAAATTAAATAAGTTTTAATTGAACACTGTATTTGTGTTTTCGTATGATTAGGGTCATTAACAAACTGGGTGTCAATTTTTTTTTTACTTAACATACTTTGTTTTTTACCAAAATTATGAAATAAAACGCTAGGTGTCACGTGTTCCATCTGTAACAATGTTGTTGATTTATTCTGTGTGATATCTGTTATTTTTCCAGATCCACCCAAAGTCTCAAGCTTCACTATAGATAAAAACGAGGTCAATGGCAACTATCTTATTAATGAGGGAAAAGAAGTTAACATTTCCTGCTCGTTTGACAAGGGAAACCCTCAAACTGTCTTCTTCCTGTTGGATAAAACTGGAAAAGAAATAAATGTTTCTAGATCAGAAGAACAACTCATACATTCAGTGACCGTCAGATGTCAAGATGACTGGCCCCTTGTTCGATGTGAAGGAACTGGTTCGGAAAAGAACACATCAGTGACACTTCTTGCCAAGTGTAGGTAGTCTAGAACTAGCCAAAACAAAATGAAATAAATGTTCAAAAGGTCAACTTGGATCATCTTTCAGTTAATGTAGATACGCATGTCGATGTTGGGATTGATAAAAAGGCGTATGGCATCAAAATTGATGAACAATAAGTTGGGGTTACTATGTTAAGACAAATTTTATAATACACCCGGAAAAGATGAGGGTTTTAGTCTCCGTACATAACGTTTGGGTGTGGGTGTGGGTGTACCTGAGGACGTGTGTGAACGCACACTCGTCTTTGTCTTTTGTCTCTTCCGATGCGAAAAGAAGTTGCTTACTTAGTACTAAAGAAACCAGTTTTATACGCCAACGAAAAGATGATCAGAAAAATAAGAACGGTAATAAGCTTCATAAGCTGAACATGATGCCATTTAATTCACCTACACTTTGCAGAGAAAAAAACATTTTTGAGTCAGAGTAAGTCAAGAGGATCCATTTATTCCGTATATGAAGTTTTTGCTGTCAATGGGTATTTTCCATGTCATCCACAAATTGCGGACACGAGTAAACTCGGCTATTGAAATCAAAAGCAAAGAAATATCCAAATTATCAGGAAATGCTGTTCAAGAGTTCATGATGACCGTCAGAAATTTCTCTGAAAATTAACTATATGAATAGACACTGTTGAACACAAACAGGTAAAATTTTTATTTATTAATTTTTTTATTTAAATACTGATATTTATGTACTGAAGGTGTTCTTTATAAACCTAGTCTACAATAAATGAGCAACAGAACTCACACTTGCTAGCAAACGCAGGTGAATGATAAAGAACGTTTTACACCTGCTGCAGCTTCAATTTTCACTAAGTACAAAGAATAACTTTACTGATTTATATGATTTGTATCGAGAAAGAAAGTGAACAATAAGGCAAGAGGAGAGAAACAACATGAATGGTAAAATGTGGTTAAAGAATAATTAGCATATTTTTCAATTTTTGTTTTTATTTACAGCTGTTGTTGCAGGTAAGACTCCGATTTATTTCACACTACAAAACCAGCAAAAGTGAGCCTGCTACTATTATACTTTTAACTGTTTAATTATTTGGGATATTTTGTATTTATGTCTCTTTTCTACCCCAGTAGATCTTCTACATTATATTATGTGGCAGCCATTGATAGCTGATTTCCAACTAAACTGCAAAGAATTATTACTGACCTATTCTAATGTTTGCTTTCTTCCTCTGAGTGCTAATACAAACGCTGTTTCTAATCCCTACATTAGACGATCAGTAAAAGGAAAACTTAACTAAATCTTTGGAAGTCAGAGAGTTTCGCAGGATTTCGCCAGTACTTGGAAATGGTGTGGTGTGTAGACCAAAAAAGCATCGCCTATAGTAGTAAGGGACTCAGACCCGTCAGATTCAAATACGTTTGTGAATACATTACCCCTGCATTACTTCTCTATCTCTTTCTTTCTACCATTTAAATAAGGGGATAGGTGGTAAAAAAAAAAGCTAAATCTCCTGTTGCCATGAGAGTCCGGGGTCTTGGTAAACACTCTGAAACACATTTGGATAGACTCCTATTTGCATGGGTATGCATCATGGGCTCCTGCGGTAATCCTGTTCCCTCCAACCTCTGTGTGTGTTCGTGTCTGTAAGTGTCATAGGTATGAGTTATACAAAATAAATTACATGAACTTAAAACACCTTATGTCCGCCTTAGCTGGAACTCTGTAAATAAACATGACGACGACGACGACGATGATGATGATGATGATTGTTATTATTATTATTATTTGGTTTGCAGATTTATATAGAACATAAACGAGCAATCGACATTTGAGCCTGTGTTACCACTGCCAAGAATGTGTGAAGACAAACGAAATTGAATGATGGACATTTGTATCAGCTTGTACACAGAGTCGGCATTAAAAGGCTAAAGGTGTGGCTAGTTTCGGACGATCTCAATGGTAGGCCTGTGCGAGTTAAATTTTGAAAGAAAAGACGCCAGGAAAGCTAAATTTCCCAGTAAATGTTGTTCATAGATTCTTAATCGACCAAAGTTATAAGAAATTAAACTATTTTGATTAAACTTTCCAGGTCATGGGCAGTAGACTAGGGCAAAGGTCTTTTTTCCTCTCAGAGGTTTGGCTGTTGTACTTATCTTGTACCGCGTATTTATTTGTTCCTGCTACTTTTCATGTCTGATTAAAATAGTCGAAACAAGCACAAATGAAAACTGAAAGCGAAAAAATGCAAGGAAAAAAAATGAAAGAAAAAACAATGAAAGGAAGAAAGAAAGGAAATCAAGCAATGAGATCATTGTTTCTTTTTGAAACTTTAAAACCTAATTATAACATCTTCCTTCCAGAAGAACGCTGGTTGTGTTTTATGCTTTTTACTTGTTAACAAATAATATGTTTTATATGTCTGTCATACACTTGAAGACTTTAAATGTGTTTTTGGCGACAAGGTCTTTTCATACTTTACGAAAATTAACAAACCTTTTATTGACCTTTAGGTTACAGATCTTGGCTTGTATGATTCTCACGTGATGTCTGTGTGACCAACTTTTTAGAACAGTTGGTATGTTTTTCTTACATTAAAATGACTTTTCAATGTATTTATATTACATTATTTATATCTTTAGTGTGTGCGTGTGTGTGTTTACATGAGAAGAAAGGGGGAATAGCCTCGCGCATATGATTTTTTAATACATTTTGTTTATTTTGAAAAGTTTTCATCAACTCACACCAGTATGTAATCCTTGATAGCAAACCGAAAAACAAGAGAGAGAAAGAACATTGCGTAGGTTTGTTGTTTAAACAACAGGCGCAGTGTCAATCCTTTAAGGTGATTAATCAAACTGAAACTTATGGCTGAACTGAAGTGAACAAACGGTGCAGTCTCTTCTAAGGAAAGGTTTCAAGGAAATTGAACTTAGTGATGTACAGTGTACTTTGAGCTGCCCTTTCGCTGAAACAACCCTCTTCTAAAGCTAAAAGCGGCTTGACAGAAAATCAAGAGAATTAGGAACAAACACACAGTTCTTATCTTCTTCCATGTTTCTACTATAGTATATCCAATAAATAATTCTCTGTGTTTGTGAGTGCGTGTATGTGTGTGGTTTAGTTGTCCAGCATTTTTGTGTTGTTCTAATAGTGTGTATTGCGGAGAAGAAGAGTAAGATGACAAACATAGAAAATGTTTTAAATTAAGTGGTTTCCAATTTCTCTACATTCTTCTTTTTTTTTTTTTTTTTTTGTCTACTAAGAAAAATTGAAGATTTATTGGAAAAAAAGAACCACATGCAAAGAGAATCATACTCTCCCTGTCTGCTTTGTTACCAGAAATTGTAAAGGGAAAAATCTTCACATTGCGCTATTAGTGTTCCGTATGGACATCTGTCCACCTCTTTGCTTTTGCGTGTTTTTATCCAATTCTAAGGTAGACAGAAATATGTTTTGGTTCGGTATTTGATTAGAGGGACAATAGACATTGCATTCTGAGCTAGTACTATGGCATGGCCATAACAGAACGAAACACATGCCTTTGTCTCATGAAGTTTATTGCAGAAAGAGAATTAATTACAGCTATATCTTGAAAACAATACAAAGACAGGTCAAAGAAGACAAATAACACATTTTATAAGTTTATGAAACCATCATATTGGCGAAATAACATTTGTGAATAATATTCGTTTAGTTTTCTCTCGTTTATCGAAGTGAGGAAAACTCCTTCCATCAGAAGTAGGATTGAGCATTAAGATTAGGATGGATTACTGACTAGTCCGGGTATGAACCACACACCCCAGCTACGTATGTCATCCGTTCTTAGAACTGAAATAGGAACAGATATCCGTAGAGCTAATTCTTTAAGTCTAGTAGATGTCTTGATATAATCCCATACTGAAAGTAGACACTCCTAAACTTAAATATTTAAAGTAAAAAGTCTTGACCATGTTTATGCAGATGGTGTAGCTATCACACCAGAAAGTTAAATTGATACCCAGTTTCTTATATTTTAAAAACTGTGCTAATAGTGGAATCCCAACATCATTGGAAATTCAAAACCTGATTTAAAAAAAAATAATTGTAGGTATTTGCTATACAGGACAAGGGCGGTATAAACTCGAGTTTATAGAATTTTAACAGTACAGATATTTGTCAACTCATACTTCCTTATCTGTTTGGTCTAAATAATTATACATCCACCCGCACATACATGCGTGTGTGTATGTAGTAGACTATCAAGTCAAAATCTTTCTTTGAATATAAATATACACACAAACAGCTGTGCGAGATAATAATAATAAAGTATTCACTAAATTTTCTAACATATACTCAAAACCTTCTGTACGGCAAATCTCGGTCATTTTGTCAGTTTTTCCCACATCGGGAAGATTTAACAACTCCTTTAAGCAGCTTGCAATAAGCTATTTGCTGTGAAAGTAGCTGATAAGTCCACACTTTATCTAGCTCTAGCCTTATGTGTAAAATAGAAAACGTCCTTAACTGTTGATATTCATTGTCCATAGAGGAACTGATATGTATATATAGAAAACATTTCAGAAATAATTTATTAATAATTCTTATTTAACTATTCATTTCAAAATGCAATATCCAGTGGACACATTTAAAGATGGAAAGTTATTCTATACACTGACTTAACTTCCAAAGAAAAGTTTGAATAATTGTCTAACCAAAACTATTTACACCAAGAGTGATTTGTTTTACCAGTCATGATTTGTCCCATTAAATCATTCGTACTAGATATGTTAGCAACATCATCAGTTAACTATATGGCCATCCTGTTGCGTTTTCAATTGAACATACAGGAAAAGTAAATTTGTATTCAAAGTGACTTCTGCTAAAAGTAAAACACTTCTTTCATCTAAATAACAAAAATGTTAAATATTCTTGATATCAATTTTAAACCTTCTTTAAAAATATTTTTTCTTCTATTTCTTTTTTATTGGTCCTTTGTTTTAGTCACGTGGTGGAGGAACAATGGCATTGAAGTTGAGTGCAGCGTACTCAGTCTCCAACATGGTGCCATTGACTGTATCACTAACACTGGTGGTTGTAAAGTCCAGGTCTCCGTAAATCAACCCATCTGAACGTTTATGGCGGCATATAGACGAAGCCTCCTGTTATAAGTGAGATAAAATCAGATAATAACTATCAGTGTTTCTCAACGCTTGTAAATAAACAAGTTGCAAATTTGCTTACATTCTGCATTACTTGTCTTGGTATTGTTTGTGATCATCAAATATAAAAATCAGTCAACTTTCTTGTTAAGGCAAAGTTAGTCCACATGTTTCAAATATTAGAAGGTCACAAACTCATATTACAAATATTTTAAATTAGATGGTTTTAGCTAGAAGTATAAGAATCCATTAATTTGATTTTTCAGCGTGTTCTATGTGTTATCAATCCATTTCGACAGAGATTATGCAGATGAAATTGTTTTGATATTCGCTCATTACGAGTATGCAATGGAAACAAAACTATCTAATGAAGTTTAGTCAAACATTATCACTTAAGTGCTCATTAGAAAGATAATTAAACACGTCTGATCAATTTAGTCACCACACCATGTGTTGGTCACTAGTGTAGAGCGAACCATTAAAATATTACTTGTTAAATGCGAACGGAAATGAAGTCAGTCTTATCAAGAAAAGCACGCAGAACAACAAAACACACACACAAAAAAATAAATAAAAGGAAAAAAACGTACAGATCATACGATTAATGTGAGTCTGTTTTAGCCTCAAAAGTGTACTGTGCATAAAAATAATAAACAAGAATATAAATTGTCAAAGAGTTAATGTGCTGCCAAGGAAACAAACTGCTAGTTTCAACCACTCATAAAATATTGTCTTTTTTTGTTTCACTTTTAGTTAAATATTGCAACCATAAATAAGTTAACGATATTTTAATGGTTGACAGATTTACTTAAGTAGTCATATCTACGTTTCGGTTTTATTTTCAGACAGGATGATGTCAAAATATTCTTGTACTACAATTTCAGGGTGACCTATCCGATGCACAGTAGACTGGATTAAACATTAAGCAAAACGCTATTAGTGACCGTGTAACACCTTCTGAAACAAGCTGAATGTTTACCATTATCTCTGCTGATGCACCAACATTTGCGACTTCAGCAACATCAGTCTTCACACCTGTAAAAAATTCGAAAATAATGCATCACCTATCATCATTCATTATCCTACTAAGTACAGAATCTAACTAGTGGAGGTTATTGCTGCTTCGGATGTTGTTTTTTTTTTTTTGTTTTTTTTTTCTTTAAGTTGCTATCTGATATTTCCTACACAAAAGTCCATCGCGTTTTTCCCGACTTACACTTTTCAGTTTTTCATACTTTAAGTAAAGTTAGTATTTTGATATATGTTTTTCTTTCAGCGAATTTAAGAACATGCATTTTTCTTTTTTGTAAACAACATGTGGACCTATCGAGAGAAAATTTCAATTTCAGTTAACTATTACAATAGTCATTAAAGAAGATAAAAGTGATGTTAAAGAAGTCACAATATTTTCATTTACAGCAGTTACAGTCAGCGTATGTTTCTAGGATGCAAGTTAAATATTTCGTATAATATTTTCTTCTTTTTGAATTTGTGTTAGAGAGACGTGCGAGTTACTTTGTCCACAGTCTCTCTGGATAAAGAAAAAGAATGAGAATAACTTTTATTGTGGAAGACTCGATGTGCTTTTGTGCTAAAAATGGAAGTTATTTTAAGTGGGATTACCTTTCTGCACCTTTCTGTCTCACTGGGAAGGTTATAATCACTATGTCTCACCTTGTTGTTGGCGCATTTTTTCTTGGACAACCATGGAGGTATAATCATTTTCGGTTGCTTCTGTTGAAGAGTTTCCTGAGAAATTAAGTACTAATGTATAAATGTTAAAGGTTCTTCAATCTGTGTACACTTAATTTGTCTTTAAAACCTCTTTATGATCTTCAAACGCTAGCACATTTGTTTTAAAAATATTATGACAAAAATACTATGCTCTTTCTTTTTGTAGACATTTTGTTCTCCATTTATTTATTAACGCAATTCAGTTAAACATTGTATTGTATTAGCTAAGGGTATTCATTCTTTTTACTAAAGTGCCTTTCTTTAAAATACGTTTTATGTACTATTCACTTATTTGAGTTCTTTTACTTCCAATTATCCAAAGGTGCAATTTATTGTAAAAAAAGCAGTAATAACACACGCGCAATAAACTACGGGTTAGTTGTTACAAAACACCATGCACACTTGGAGTTCAATGCTCAAAACGAAGTTTCCTTATTTCTCTGATTTTGGAAGGGAAAATTAGCTGCACGTCAACACTTGAATACAACGTACCATAACTCTCAGGGCAACCGTCACCACCAAACCGGCATAAATCTTTCCGAAACATACCTGTTCCTACCGCCAAATTTTCGCACCCGAACTAAATACAAAAGTGGCCGCCCAACCCTGATTCATGCCAATTCTGCAACGATGTACAAACCCCTCCAGATCCCAGCAGGCAGAAAAATAACTATACGTCAATTTGGTCAGTTAAAAAAAAGATGTTATTGGGGAACCATATTATTTCCACCTGATGTGACAGACAGGGTGATTGGCAACTAGTCATCAACTATTTCGTGCCGCTGGGATTGTCCGCTGGACATCTCTGCGTTTCCGGAGAAGCCAATTAGTCTGCTGGAGAATGACAAATTCCCCAACTTTGCACGCAAGGCCTGTAAAAGTTGCTTTTAGAAGAACCAGAAACCTTACTACACTCTTCCCACACGCGACACCCTGTACTCGACAATGATAAAAAAAGGGGAAGAAAAGGTCATAATATAAAAGAAAGACGGAGGAAGTATGTGAAAGAATTACAAGGAAGGAACAACCACACCAAAAAATGCCTATGTTATTACAGTTTAAGAAGTATGTGAGCCACTTACGTGTAAACATTTCCCGCACATTTTCTGTTGAAACTCTGCTCTCATCTCTATCCCTGTAAAGAAGTTATTTGTTTACACTGAGGACGTTTCTGTGTTGAAGATATTCAAATCATAAATTAGATTCTTATATTGACTGAAGAAACCACGAAATTGCTTTGCTTTTTGATAATAAATGACACTTTTATCTGTTGCCCTTTTAACACTTATCACACGGGAGGATAAAGCATAAAACACTAATGTAAAGCTTGATTGTGAGAAAATACACAGGCAGCTATTTATAATTGTATGAGCAAGTGGTGTATTGACAGTCTATTGTTGACTTTTTTGTCTTTAATCACATTATTGTGTAGGCTTTTTTTAAAGACATATCTAGCAGTACAGAAACACTATGTACACTTAGTCATTCAACATTGCTGAGAGTGGGCTGTGTTGGTATATTGGCAACTTGTGTAGATGCACGTTTTAGTACAGAATGCAATTGCAGTCTCTATAAATTGATTATACAGTATATACTGATTAATGATTATAAAATGTAATTCTACATCAAAACTTTTGTTGATACATGAGAGAGCGATCATCAGGGAGTGTATTTCTTTTAGGAGGTTACTATAACAACATATAAAAAAATTATTTACAGGAAATACTATTAAAATTCTGTAAAAAGAATACTCACCTGATCCCTCTGTCTAGTACAAAAGAAACAGAAAAATTTGTTTAAAAATAAACGATAAACATTTTAGTTTAAAAAAGACAATAGACACATTGCTTTGCGTATATTTCACAAGTTCTGTCGGTTTAAGCTTAATAAAGTCATGTGACATATTAACTTGAACACTGCCAAGCTATTTACCCACACATGCACTCCTTTTTATCGAGTGTGACAAAACGATTTGATTTCAGCTGTAAATAACAAATAAAGAACATATAATGGAGCTATGCAATTTAATGTCAACAATTTTGTTGAAATAACCACGGCAAAATAATAATTAATAAGAAATTGATAACTATTATTAAATAACTTACTTTCAGTCTGTTTTCCTCTGGTGCGTGCGTGATCGGAAACTAAAGTAGAACAACACGCCACAAAGAACAAGCCAAGAAACACATGTTGAGCGCTCAAGTGCACCAGTGAAGACAAATGAACATATTCACCCGACAAAAAAATACCCACAAACAATTCAGGACCAAAGGGTTTCTTCTGAAGAGAGCTGGACAACCCGTATGAATTGATTCTGTAACTGCCTTTCAATCAGAGCTCTTTACTATCTTTCCGAAAGGTTTTTATTAGTTGTAACCGTTTGTCTTATAGCAACCTTTCTGTTAGAATCCCAAGTTAACATGTACACCACGGCAATTTTTTCTACATATAAAGATACCGAGAATGTAAAAGTATGCCTAAAAATCTAGTACTACATAGTTTTTTCGTTTTGCAAAAAAAATTCAATCGATACACAGTATGCCACTAGTGGCGCCTAACTAGCACTCTTTATCACACCGTGAGATGTGCAAACGCCTTAAATTAGGAGATAAATATGTTAGCAATTTCGCAATGACTTACCGTGCGTTAGCAGAATAAAGACGTAGACATCGTTAGTAACCCTTAGTGATGGCTTAGCTACACACCCAGCTCCCCCAGTGATGCAAAGCTGACACATCAAATTTGGTAACAGTGCACTTTATAGTCCCTCGATGTAATGACTGAACAAATATTAGGTCATAGACGCCTATAAGATTTATGATGAAGCAGCTTCGATGTTGAAATATCTAAAACATTATTTTTTAAACCAACGATATTAGAAGAATGAGAATAGTATCAACCAAATTTTACTACCGCCACGTTTTCATGATTGTTTTGCCAAAATTACGAAAAAAAAGATTGTGATCTGTTTAAAACGGACCTGATCGAAGACAACCACATGGAGTCAAATCTCATGCCACTAAAAACCCACTGTAAATCCTCATAATAAGCTTCGTTTCTACAAATCGGCTGTTATATAGACTTATTTATTCTTTTCACGAGAACGTAACCTAATATGACGGAGCGTCTTCCGTAATTTGTCCGATACACTTTTATCTCTCCGTTAAAGTAGAGTTGTAAATATGTAGTGGGGCATGCAATTACACGCTCCCCTAACACCCAGAAACATGCACTAACACCACATCATACACCTACTAAACGACAACCATCACCTGAGGCGAACGTGGAAAAAAATGTATCTGACAAGTCCTCCTTCAATATACATTTATTTAACGACCAATTTTCCCCTGTGATGCTGTCGTTAAAATTTACAACCGTCAAAATTTCAGGCTAGGTGGATCTCCAGTTAGCCAGGTGACACAGTTCACTTCTTTTTCCAGTTTTCTCCAGATGACAAAGACACTAGTATTCACATTTATTCTACAACCATGGTGCTGGCTTATATGTCTAAAACTCCATCGTCCATATTTCCGAGGCCGCTGGACACTTGCGAGACTGAGTTGAGAAACCTAGGCTTACCTACAAACAAAAGTTAAACAAAAACATAGCATGGAGTTTTTATAGTGTCAGATACGTCTTTTGAATTTGTTTTAATCTTGACACGGCTTTTGCCTGCGGTAACGAAATAGTTTCTTTTTTCAAAACATATTTTCATACTCTACACTAGTCGACTTGTTGAAATTTTTCTGACAGTCTGGTTCTTCGTTTATCTGTTTGTACACTATGCGTAGAACTCCAGTTAACATTCTTCCGCCGACCTCGCAACCGCTGAAACGCTAGCAGCCTTCGACCCAATAGGAACTCGACATCTGGAGAAAAAGCATTCTATGTCATATTGAATCAAACTCGATAAGACAAGATTAGACACAGCGACTGTCTTGCTATGCTACGTTTCTTCACCTGTACTGCCATCCCTAAGTCAATGTCACGTATTAAGGTCATCTCAGAAAACAATCTAGCGTGAAGCACGATTAACTCCTCTGCGCACCCTACCCAATCTAGCTCCATGTAAATGCATTAGTGATGTTTCTCGAGGAGATATTCTCCGGCTATGTTTACATCGTTAACAACATTGTTGATGGGCGGACGATCAACAGTTTAAACTACGAGAGTATCCTCTGATTCACTAGTATTTGGAAGATGTAACGGTTAGAGGTTAAAACAATGGTGACCTATCGACAGTAACCATAGAAGCTTGGAAAACCAAACTTTTTTGTAAAGTGACTTGACAACGTTTACATGATCGAAGCCTACTAAAATCCATGTAACCCCAGACATCAACACACATAACAACAGAAGCGACAGCACACAGCCTAACGCGGTAGAGGGGCGAAGCTAAGGACCCCAACCAGATTGCGTGACATGGTCAAAGAACCCTTCACTATGGTAAAGTAAACACTAAGGATCACCTTCCAAGTTTGGACTACCTACATCTGACCAAAGAAAGGTGACAGATCTGTCATTGTCGAGCCAAATATCTAACACACAGGATGAATGGGACCACCGTCGTCGCTTGGACAGTGAACAGTAAAGTGAATGGATTAAGATTTGTTCACTCCTCTTGAGGGCATTTATTACTTTTCCAGCTATTACGCTAACAAGGCATGAATTTGAGATGGGA